>NW_013562902.1:0-31218 GCF_000968595.1 Rasamsonia emersonii CBS 393.64 | reverse complement strand
GCCCCCCCCCCCCCGTCCCACGCTCCGTCTCGACCTCGTCTTCTCTTCCTCTCTCTGATTGTTCTGGGTCGCCCACTCACTGCTTTGGCGGCTGGCGATGGCGATGGCCACTATTGAGTTAGTTAATTAGGCACCCGTCCAATGCCCCTCACCCCCCCTATTCCCTCTGCCAGGCCCTGGTCTAGTCCCCATGCTGTGACTGTTGAGCCCGGTGGAGGCCGCTGCCTCGCCCCTCTTGCTATTTGCAGCCCGAGAGGTTAATCCGTGCTAATCGTGAACAGGAGCTCGGACGCCTGTCGATTCCAGCACGCCTCCACGCCATGCTGAATCCTGTTTCCCGACTCCGCCTATTTCTCCCTTCCCGGTTCTATCGTCGCCGCGCCTCTCCTATCGCTCTATCTATCTAAATCTCCTCCTTCCCTCCTCCCCTCTGCCTTCCAATCCGCCGTCCTCCCCTTCCTCCTCCTCCTCCTCCTCCTTCTCTCCGACTCCTCCGTCCCTAATCTACTTCTCTTCGTCCTACCTCGTCCGCAATCCTCTCTCCATCTCGCGCGCGCGGTGTTTTGGTTCGGTTTCTGGGGAACTTCGGGAGGAAATATCCGCCATATCAACAGTACCACCAACATCCATATCAACCACCCAACGGTCCGCTCCGCTCCTTTTTTTTTTTGCCGCCCTGGGACAATATCGGCGTCGTGAAGAAACATTCCTTGGATTTTGGCGACCGTCGGTTTTTTTTTTTTGGATCTGCTCGGCTCGACCCAAAGGATCTTCCCAATTCCAAAACAGGCCTCAATTGATTCCAGGATTCCGATAGTGATTTGATTTGGACTTAAGCTGAACAGCAATCGCGACAATTTCCATCCCCATCCCATGATGTATCCCAACATGCTCCCTACTCCCCCTCCGTCCCCTGTACCACGTTGCTATGCCCCGGAGGACCGATTAGGACTGCTCCTGGCCAACCGCCTGGAACTCACTAGCATCCTGGGTGTCGGCGCCTATGGCGTTGTCTACGCCGCCGTCGACATCCACACCAATGTGCCCTACGCCGTCAAGGCGTTGAACAAGACCGGTCTCGACCCTAGGCAGCGGAAATTCCAGCAGCGGGAGATCAAGCTCCACCATATGGCTAGCCAGCATCCCAACGTGGTCTCCCTGGTTCGCATCATGGATTCGGTGGATTGCACGTATGTTGTGATTGAATTTTGCCCCGAGGGCGATTTGTTTTCCAGTATCACAGAACGAGGCCACTTCGTGGGCAACGACCCCTTGGCAAAGCGCGCCTTCCTGCAGATCTTGGATGCCGTCCAGTATTGCCATTCCATTGGGATCTACCACCGCGACCTCAAGCCCGAGAACATCCTCGTCACCGACGGAGGCATGACCGTCAAGCTGGCAGACTTTGGCCTGGCGACGACCGACTACTACACGTCGGATTTCGGTTGCGGATCGACTTTCTACATGTCGCCCGGTATGATCCCACCCCAATGCTTACTCTTTGATTCAGGACTGACTAGCTCGTACCACCACAGAGTGCCAGCAGACGAACCCGAGGCCGTTCTCGTGCTACGCGTCCGGTCCCAATGACGTCTGGAGCTTGGGTGTGATCCTGGTGAATCTGACCTGTGGCCGCAATCCCTGGAAGCGGGCTTCAACCGAGGACACAACCTTCCGCGCCTACCTCAAGGACCCGGAGTTTCTGAGGACGATCCTGCCTGTGTCCCCGGAGTTGAATGCCATCTTGAGGCGCATCTTTGAATGCGACCCGGTCAAGCGGATCACCATCCCGGAGCTTCGCAGACTGATTCTGGATTGCCCAAGGTTTACCACCAATGGTCCCAGGAAGCCCGGATATGTCGAGGAGCCAGTGTCGTACCCCAACTATTGCCCATTCCCACCATCCCCTCCGGCGGAGCTTATCAACGCTCAGTACTCTGACTCGGCGGTGTCGGATACCTCCCTCACCACCGACGAGACGATCAGTTCGGTCTCGTCCGTGTCAGACTACTCCGGAGACAACCAGGCCGACAACATCACTTGTGTCGACCCTCAAGCGGGCCCCGATTTCTGGGGGTCTCCTATCCATCTCACCGATGTCGCAGAGAAGTCCCTGATTCCCAATCAGCCCGCCGACCCATACGTTACTGCGTACTAAATGTATCGCAACCGATGTCTGCTCTCGCAGAAAGAACATAAAAAAACGAAAAATCCCGCTCCATTCACGTGCGTTACGATTATCATGACTTTTTTTTTTCGCCACTTACACCATATTTTAATTTGGACCTGAGGTTCCACTGGACGGATTTTCTTCGCCTGGTTTCCCTTTGGATTTCCACCATACCGGTCTGGAACTTTTCACTCGTTTGGACAGAGGGCCGTTGGATTTTTTTTTCTGGACGACCTTCCCGGATTTTCCCCCGTTGGACATACTAGGCCATATCTTTTTCGGATACTTCGGCGGACCATAATACCCATACCCCAGGAATTCGGCCGAGGATCTAAGGACATACCACGTTTAATACCTTTCTCCTGGCGCGTGCGTCTTCTGGAGCAGCAGTTTGCTTTGGAGAGCAGCACGCTATCTTAATTGTGTTATTATGTATTGGTTTTTCCGGTTTGGATTTTGAAAACATGTTCCCCGGGTGGCTTTGCCTTTGGCTTTTTTTGATATAAAAGAAAGAAAAAAAAACCCCCATTCAAGGGAGAGACGGAGACGGCGTTTGGTTTTGTGAAAACAGGATTGATTTGGAGTTTCATCCACATTTTGAAAATACCCCCCATACGAAGGAAAGGTTGTGTCGCATTTGTTTTGGAGTCGGAGGATTTTCTTCTTTTTCGACCTTGCAGTGGCTGCGATGGCCTTAATATTAAGGCTTTGTTGCCTCTTTTTTGTTCATGACATACATTTCACAACCAGACGCTGGCATGTTGAGAGTCCCTGGAGGCGGTCATCGACTTATCGACTTTCTTTTGAATTTCTTTTGATGTATATCATTTGAAAAATACAATACCGGCTCCATTGAGCAGAGCAGAGACAGGTGTTGGATTCTCGGGAGAAATCACCATCGGAGAGTCCCGATATGCCGTCTGCCCGCCATGGAGCGCAGGATACTATTACCAAATTGCTGCCATTCTTTTGGAAATCTCTCTGAACTTGCTGGACTGTCGCCAGGCAGATGCACAGTGTCAGAAGTTTCATGTACATAGGCGATTTAGGTTGCCGAGATAGAAATTCATCCCCGGGAGGGAATACAAAAGAAAAAGAAGTCTTGAGGTAGTATGTACTTGTCCGTACTTGTTCATGCGTGCTGCCTGGGATTTTGGCCCAAGGCCAAGATCGGCTATGCTCGATAATTAGCGGCGCTTATCCAACAAGATCTACACTGTCTCGCTGAGACGATTGGACAGGGTGCTGAGAGCCTGAAAATGCCTGCACGCGCTACGTTTCACTTGCAGTGAGCGAGCAGATATAATTAGCACGCACGTCTTGAAAATAAGTACTCCGTACTCCGTACGGAGTAATACTCTGCAGATAAGGAGGAAAGCGATTGGTTGATCGTCGGTACTGTAGCAATCTCGCTTGGTTGGTTAGGCCTTTGGGCATGTAGGATTAAGCGCCCGTTCGTGACTCTACTGCAGGTGCTTTCTCCTCTAGTACCCAATCGTTTGCTTGCATTGATCATACTTGATGTTTCCACAGCGCAAAGCAGTTTTACGTCGACTGGGCAGCTATCAGGGATTCATCATTCTTGATACGCTGGATGCATCTGCTCATAGGATAGGCTCGTAGGTTAGTTAGTTAGTTATGGATTTTCATGCGTGACTTGTCTAGTCAGTCGAGGGGTAGTAGTATGGATGGATGGATGTATTTCTCCTCCCCTGCCTCTCTCCTCTCTCTGTGTGTCTCTCTCCTTTTATCCATTCCTTGTCTTTTCTTCCTCTCCTCTCCTTTCAAACATTTACCTTTTCTTTATGTGCAGTACAGTACATACATGCACGTTGAAAATCTCCCCCCAGCGCGATCAATGAAATATGTCTAAGTTGTTGTCGTCGTTGTCGAAAAACGTCTGCAAGGAGAACGGTCTACATCTACAGTGATTATTATTTCTGATTCTTACGGAGTATATTCTCTGGATTGGATGATGAGCGGTTGAACTCAGCAACAAACACACAGCAAACAACCGATCAACAGTCTCTTTGAATTCAGTCTACAGGAAGAAAGGAAGGAAGAACGAACGGAATATAGTCATTGAAATACCCCGCTCCTACCTATCGACCAAATCAAACCAAACAAAACTGAAGTGCCGGCCGTGAATGAAATGATCCCTCTTCTTCCTCCTGTTCGTTTGTCTCTACTGCTACCGCTACTGCTACTTCTCTCCTCGACAACACAACTTGCCTTCGCACAGACAACAACGCAATTCAACTGCACGTTCCCCAACGGCCAGGTAGCAGAGAACTACGAGCCCTGCAACCCAGACCAGGCAGAGACATCGTGCTGTCTGCGCGGGGAAGCGTGTCTTTCCAGCGGGTTGTGTTACGGGGCTCTAGGGCTGGTGTATCGCGGAGGGTGCAGTGGGGGATGTTTCTCGGCGGCTTGTCCGCGGTATTGTGTCGATAGTATGCTTGCCATCCTCTCCTTTTTTGAAAGAACTTGGTTGTCTTGCTGACACCTTTTTTTTGTTGTTGTTGTCGTTTGCGACAGGCATCGAAGGCCATGCCAACTTCTTGACCTGCGGCAGCGACACCAGCTGGTGGTGCGGCAATGGCAACTCGTGCACGACCGACGACGGCACGATAGTGACGAACCTCCGACCAGGAAATGTGATCCGTATCGCTGGCAGCGACAGCCTGTCGACGGCGGTGACGACGACGAGTACGACGACGGTGATTGCCACCGCGACGGGGGCGGCGGCAGCAGCAGCAGCAGCAGCAGCAGAGCAAGCTACTAGCAGCTGTCCCGATCCAAACGCCGGCTCAGGGACCGACAGTAATAATAATAATCATAATAACAACACAACAATAGTGGGCGCCGCCGTAGGAGGCTCCCTCGGAGGCGCAGCCTGCATCTGCGGAATGCTGGCCGTATTCATCCGAGAAAGGAAGAAGCGAAAGGAGATAGAGACGCAAATGCTACAGCAACAACAGCAGCTGCAGCAACAGCTCGCCCAGGCACAAGCCCAGGTCTGGGCGTATAACAAACCGCCGGGATATCCGGCCGAAGCGGGAGGACAGCCGTATGTCGTCCAGCCGTCGGAGCTCGACACGCAACCGCTACACGAACTGGGGGGAAGAAAGTCGTCGCTGCGGGGGTCGATGCGGGGGTCATATATATAAATGAATAGAGTTCTGCAGGTGTTGAGTCTTTTTTTTTCGGCGTGTGGTTTGTTTTGTTTGAGTGGTGTTGGAAGAGTGTCGATGACGTGGCTGGCGAGTTTATCATCGTTATCCTAACGGATAAGATGACAGCATTGGAATAGACTCTATGCATGGTTTAAGCGAGTTGGTGGATTGATTCGAGCCTCTTGAATTGAACAGTTGAACTTCTTCAGCTGGGGCCAGTACATAATCAGACTTGTTTCTTTTGGATGTACCTATTCAATCCATAAATACGAATACTGCTATCAAACAAATTCACATGCAGGTATCTAACCAAAGAACAGATAATTATCAGCAAGCAAAATTCTTCCTGCTTACATATTCCTCCCACCCGTCACACGGATCGTCTCCCCATTCACATACGAGAAATAAGGACTGGCGACGCCCACAATCGCCCTCGCCGCCTCCTCGGCACTGCCCGGTCGTCGCAGCGGGATATCCGCGTAGGGCTCGGCGCCGTCCTGGTAGCTGTTGTCAGTCTTGCCCTTCCGGGGGATGCCCAGCGCGACCTTGGTGCCGTCCGAGGTGGTGAAGTAGGCGCCGTCTTCTTTCGCGGCTGTCAGGCGGGTGGTGATGTAGCCAAAGGCGATGGTGTTGGCGCGCACGCCGAATTGGGGACCCCATTCTTTGGCGATGGTTTTGGTTAGTCCGACGACGCCGGCTTTGGCGACGGAGTAGTTGACTTGGCCGCTGTAAACAATTAGAATGGGATTCTTCTTCAGCTGATAGAGAGATGGATGGATGGATGCACGTACGCATTTCCG
Organism: Rasamsonia emersonii CBS 393.64; assembly: GCF_000968595.1. NCBI lineage: Eukaryota > Fungi > Ascomycota > Eurotiomycetes > Eurotiales > Trichocomaceae > Rasamsonia > Rasamsonia emersonii. The sequence goes on along the minus strand of NW_013562902.1, from coordinate 25,072 downwards.
TGGACGCCGCTGGTGCTGCTGATGTTGATGATCACTCGGGGCTCCTTGTCCTTGACGCGGAAGTAAGGCGCCGCAGCCCTGACGAGTCTGAAGGGCGCGGTGTTGTGGACAGCCAGCATAGTCTCCCATTGCTTGTCACTCATCTAGACAAACAGTCAGATCTGCGACAGTCATATCAAGCGAAAAACAAAGGAAATACTACCTTGTGAATGACCCCATCCCACGTAAAACCCGCATTGTTGACAATGATATGGATCTTGCCATTGCCAAACTCGGCGGCCTTCTTGACCAGGTTCTCAATGTAGTTTGCATCAGTGACGTCGCCCACGACGGCGATGGCGCGGCCTGGACCAGCGCTGTTGATGGCGTTGACGACGTCGTTTGCTTTTTCTGGAGAGTATTATATCAGTATCAGTATACAACAGAAATTACGAAATTTCTGTAAGGTGTATACTCACTCTCATCAATATCCGCCACAACGACCTTCGCTCCCTCGTTGGCAAATAACCGCGCCGCTTCGGCGCCAATGCCTTGGCCCGCGCCGGTGATGATGGCCGTCTGACCCGCAAACAGGCCCTGAGGGTAGTTCAGGTGGGCGTTGACCTGCGCGAGACGGTCTTGGGGGGCCATCTTTTATATTATATATACTCAATATAAAATAAGATCACAGTATGAAGAAGAGACGACGTATGGATGGATGAGCTATGATGTATCGGCTAACGGAGGTGTATTTATTTAGCTTTGCGGGGAACTCGGGGAGGGAAGATGCCGAGGCCCATCGGCTGAGCTGATTGACCGATCTAGTATGGTATAGACCGGAGCAATTAGTATTAGTATGACTATGAGTTGTCTTTTATCGTGACACAGTGCAAATAAACAGTGGTTACATTGGATCTTTTTTCTTTTACTACAGGAAAAGTGTTAATTAAATTTTGTACTTTTGAGAAGAAAGAGATACCTGATTCAGGGCTTAGGGCACAGGGTTAGGGCTGGCATGCAGCATGCTCGGATCTCGGAGTTTTCAGATTCATCTCTGAGGATTTTATTTTATGATTGAAGTTTCCATCTGTAAGAACTAGACAGATTTACTTTTGCAGTAATATGTGGTGAGTAACTGAATTCAAATTGCTTCAGCAGCACTATTATAGTATGTTGTCTAGAAAATACTGGATAGGTAGACAAGCATGGCGCTTGAAATACCTCACGGCATGCTTTGTCCCACCTACTGTACAGTACACGAGGAAAGAAACTGACACAATGTCTCTGCTCAGTTCTTTTTTTTTCTCTTGGTACAAATTTATCAAACTCTTGTGAGACATTGGCTAATTACCTCTGGCGCAGAATAGCACATCAGAGCATGAATGAGCTTTTGGCAGCAAGCTGTCAAAGTTGTGCACATGGTGTTAGTGTCGTTGATGTCAATGAGAAAAGAACTCAACTTGGTCGTTGAAACATGCTAACCTCTCATAATTAGATATATTCACACTGTTTTGTATCTAACCTGGACTAGATTTCACTACCTAAGTCATAAAATGTAGTGTCAAGCTTCTGCCCATTATCTGAGACAATTACAAGAAACTTGCCTCCTGAGAGAACTGTTTATCTAGAAAGAAAAAAAGAGAAAACGAAGGAGAGCATCACTGAATGACTAATAATGTGCCTATTTTTAGGCGCTTTCATTCTGTATATAAAGGCAGCGAAAAATTGTATACCTAACGATCTTCCCTAGTTATTTTATTAGTATACTAGATATTGAAATTCTAGTGCAGTCTTCTTCTCTTCTGATTTTGTGCCTTGACTCGATAGCTGTGTTTTGATAATATTGTACTCTATGCTGCTGAGTTGGATGGACGTGTAAGTATGTAGTCTGTCCGCTACGTCGAGCCACTTCAGTCACTCGAAGAGAGTCTGCTTCACTGTCTATTCTCGTTCCTAGTCTCGTCTCAACCCTCACCTCTCCATTTTCATGTCGTACCCACATCTGCTTCATTCGAAATACGGACTGCCTCATTGGGCATCCTAGTCGGTTCATAGCAGGGCTCAGGGACATCCTGCGACAGATGCACGAGTCGATGACGGACGTAAGCTACGACATCCCGCGCTCCATGCTGTGGAGCGTCATTGTCGCGGGCGACAAGTACAGCTTCAAGTTCGATCTCCTGACGGGGTGGTTCGAGGAGTGGTATAACAGGAACGAGCGCGACGAGGATCTGGCTCGCGATGAGGGCAAGTCAGCGCAGGAGCTTCTCTTCCCCTTCTGGGCGTTTGAGCACATCAAGGGCTTTCTGCGAGTGACGAGGTGGCTCGTCTACAATCGGACGTCGCATATCGTCGAGAGTAATCCGACGAAGCTCAAGCATATCCATCTCCCGTCGAGGGTTATTCGTAGGTGTAGCCCTAAGTATAGAAGAAGGGAATGCGTTGCTGACTGTCTAGAACAACTGAACAGTGCACGAGGACGACTAAAGGCCGTCCTCCACGACCAGCTGTGGCAGCCCATCGAGCGTCCCTTGACAAGCGGTCCATGCAACTGCAAAGAGAAGACCCTCTTCGAGTATCAGAAAGCGATGCTGAAAGCCAAGGTGTGGCCGCTCGAGCGGACGTTCGCGCACACGAGCGTCAGCGAGATCCTCTTCCGGCTTACGCAAATCACGTATGAGGGAGAACCGGACAGCTGCGACGATAGCCGCATCGACTGCAGGCAGGTCGTCCAGAAGACGGTGCGCGAGACGGGTAAATATTTTGACAGCCTGTGTCTGCGATGCATGTACAAGACGACAGCCACAGGCCCGCGGCGGTCCGACGACGACTATTGGACTCACCATCAGCACAGGGACTGGGACGAGACGTGTCGTGGGTACGGCATCCGACACGGCCAGGCGACGTGGTACTACTCGTACATGGGGAGCACGCCGCACAAGGATGCCCGGGAGGCCTGGTACGAGAAGCGGCGCTTCGAGTCGTCCTTCTTTTATCCGTATTAGTTCCGACAGACAGACATCTTACTCCGGGGTATACAATCTCGATAATGCATACGCACGCAAACCCGAGAACCCGAGTTTCGGTACCCAAGACTGGGCTGGTTGGTGTTACGCTACAGTCCGGCAGTCCGGAGTATACATAACTTAGATACACATGCCGAGAGCTGTCGATGTCGATACCGGATGGACGGATGCATTGCGACACAGAGCCCAGGCCAGGGCCAGCCAGGACCAGGCCAGACCCAGGCTCAATGAGTCAGCTGCTTTGTTTGTTTGTTTGCCTGCTGAGCGAGCAGATTCCAGGACGGGAAAGAGACGGAAGGGGTTTTATTGGTTGATGAAGAAAAATAAAAGAAAAGGAGGGAAAAGTTTTATCCTGGACGCTTTTTTTTTCTTTGACTTCCCTTCATGTGTCATTGTCATTCGTCATTTGCCTTGTTCTGCTTTTTTTTTCTTTTCTTTGTTGAATGCCGATTTTTCCCTTCCCTTCCTTGATTTTTTCATAGATCCACATCCACATCCACATCCACACATTCACACTGCTGGTGTTTAATTAGATTACTATTGCTAGTTATTAATACTGCTACTGTTGGTTGGCAATAAATAGTGATAGTGATAGCACTAGCAATATCGACGGCACAGCCATGGTGATTTATTTATGGTGATACAAAACCCTCGAAGCGAGGATCCTTCGTACCACCCGGTATTTGTCAGGAAAAAGCAACGGAAACAACCAGATGACCCTGGAAAGAAACAATGACCGACCCATCGAGAGAGACGTCTTCTTCGTCTCGTCTGTACGACATTAATTTATTTATTTTATTTATGTACTGTACGTATGGACGTGACTAAACGGAGGTATTTCCCGAAGGGGGAGAAGAGAAGGAAATGAAATGGCGGTCTACATGTCATAGTCATAGAAATGTTCGACAGATGGGACGGACATGACTATATGTATATGTATCCATGGACCTGGGAACAGGTAGATAGATAGATAGATCTAGTTTTATTTTTTAATATTAGATGACAGGAACAAAAGCTAGCTATGAAATAGCTGGCTATTAGCTATTTTGCTAAGAAAATAAAGTTAGCCAGACCAGTCCTATGCAGACTCGTAATAAAGAAGTAAGCACTGAAATTAATTAATTAATTAGTTAGTTAGTTAATAGTTAATTGATTGATACTTGCAGCAAAAACTCAGTGGAAAAACTCAGTGGAATCTCCCCATTTAGCATAGTTATAGTTATGTCTGTACCTAGATACATATTCCTGCTGCATCGGATTGTATACCCCCTGTCCCGTTCCAGTTCACTACAGACTGGCCCCCGAAGTCGCAGTGCCACTCCCATACGCATACGTATTCGTATTCGCACTCGCATAGCGGAATGTAAACGTCCGCATCAAACCCTCCAGCATCGTCTCGCACCGCCCGATGACTTGGCGAAGGAAGACGACGTCTGACGGGCTCAGCCTGTTGTTTATCGTAGGTTCAACAAAAGACGTTCTGGAGGAGGATGAGGAGGATTCATCATGAATGCCACCACCACCACCGCAATTGTAATAATTGTAATTGCAATTGTAAGAATGATAATATTGCTGCGTCCGAAAAAATAGCAGTGTCGATACGTCCTTCGTCGGCAGGGTTTTGTCGTCGTCCAGGAGATCATAGTTCACTTCGTGGCTGTCTTCCCAAGGCTGTTGTTGTTGTCGTCGTCTCTGTGACACGTCGTCCCCGTTGGCAGCGTGATACGTCTCGACAATCTCCCTCAACGCTGCCAGTGCCTCCTTCGATCGACTCAGCATCCTGTGGATGAGAAAGCTGCGCACGAGCGCTCCCTCCTCGTGAGGGACGCTGTACTGGCCGCACCGGATGCTGCAGCTATCGTCATCCTCTAGCAAAAACATATGCTCGCTGTCCTGGTGCTGTTCCTGCGAGGAGGGGGAGATATTATTATTCTTATCTCTCGAGAGCAGCTGCCTCAACACCCGGAAGAGAAGATCCAGCGTCGAGATCGACAGCAGCAGATTGGTGCATTCCTTCCTGCAGAGCGGACACTGAAGAAACTTCTGGCAGGATGACAGCGCCGAGTTGACGGCTTGGATGGACGAGTCGAAGCGCCAGGGCGCGAGGTCCGTGTTGTCCCGGTCGAGATTGTACAGCTGGCTCAGGCTCGCTGCTTGGTTCTGGAAGCAGTCGCATGGCGGCTCTTGAGGGGTCGACGACTCCGTGAAGGAGCCAGAAGACTTGAACGAGCTAGCTATATCCTGGGCAGGCGAACATGCATAGACAGACCGCGGCGGAGACGATTGAGGCAGCTGCTCCGTCGCTCTGATGAAGGACTCCGGATCAGTCCTTGCACTGTCCAGCAGGAAAGATTCCTCCGTCGGCCCAGTCGGCAGAGGCGAGCTGTACGCCGAGGCCGATCCTCTGCTGGAGACAAGAGTGGGAGTCTGGATCATAGACGGAGCTTGGAAATAATAATCCCCTTGGGAAGCAGCGCTCCATTCCACATCGTAACCAGAACTTGGAGCAAATCCTTCATAGCCGAAGCTTGGATTCACCTGATAGTAATAGCTATCGTCGTAGTTGGCGTTCACATAGCTGGAGATCGGGATCGAAGAAGCAGGTTTGCCATTGGTATTGGTATTGCTATTGCTGCTGCTGGTATTGCTGCTGTTGAAAGACTGCCAAAACTGCGCAGTCGCCTCGTTGATGGCGGCATTGACATTGACATTCACATTCGCATTGACACTCGCGCTGGCATTCCTGCTCGACGAATGCATCTTCTGCTGGATCTTCTCCTGGAGCTCCTCGAGCTTTTTCAGCGTCGCCTTGTTCCGGCTGCCCTTCGGCTTTCCGGCTCGGCTCGCCAGGCTGTATTTGCAGGGAACTCCCTGTTTCAGACACCGAGAGCAGGTCGATCCGCCAGAGCATTTCACCTTGGATTGTCGGCACGAGTCGCAGGCGGAGCGCAGTCGGGGCTTGTCGAGGACGGCAGCGTCTCTGGACTGTAGGAGTGGCGCGCCTGTCATTCTTGTAATGCTGCGTTGGGTGCTATCGATACTGATGAGGATGTATGTAAGTATGTAATCTACCTAGGCAGTGATAAGCTTGGATGTATCAGCTGAAGGTATGCTTAAAATAAATCGATCACATGGAAAAGAAGAAAAACCGGTGAGATGCGAAAAAGCAAAACGACCGTAAGTATATATGCAACGCACTACTGGGGTTGCCAAATATAAATATATATATGTATGTCTTCAAACGTGCCATCCCTCATCGGCATTCGCGTATATAAATCCGCTCGGCTTTACATTGTTAAATCGATTTTACAAATTATGTTTTTTTATTGCCCGCTGTCCTTTCTAACCTATAGCCATCGTCGTTTTGTGACACCTTTGTGTTTCAACCGAACGAGAGACGATAGACGATAGGATATATCTTGTCATGTCCTCTGCTGGGAGCGAGAAGGAAGCAAGCCCGGAATCCTGGTTGCCGATGATTATTTCTTTACCCTCCACGCCCGCTGAGCGGTCAGGCGTCAAGAGTGGTCGAAATAGGAAATTGCCAGCGCGGAGCTCTTTGGGCAGTTTTCTGATGCGGGCGTTGCCCATTTGTAAGGTAACACAAGGCACGCGGGTATCCTGTCACGAACCCTCAGCAAAAATGCCTGCAAGTCGCTCCCATGGCAGTTGACAGGGACCACACACTTCATGTATATTTGTCATTGAAGTCATTGATCGAAACTGGGGCCGAATGAGCATAAGCGAAGGGCAACTGTCGATCCCGGTCTGCCGTCCTGGTGCCGGCCTTTGTTCTCCCACATCCACTAGACTCTGCCGATCGAACAGGCTGCTCTGGAGGCCTCATGATTCGTTCGTCTGCCAAATAGTCATATTCCACATAGCACAAAAGCCGGACCACACACCGCATGGGGAAAGGCTAAGCGAGTAGTCTTACTCGTGGATATGCACAATTGTACGGGGTGCACTGGTCGTCTGGCTGAGCACGCCGACAGCCAGAAAAGAAAGGGGCAAGAGATCCAGTCTAGATCGTAGCAATCACGGCAATTCCGAAGCAATTCCAGAATCTGTATTGGCTGCTATATACACGCGATTCTAGTTCTATTCGCAATCAAACGTCACGTGCACCACTCCGCAACGCCGCTGTGCCGGTAGTCAAACGCCCTCAGTAAGCCGGTGAGATGCGCCACCGCGGCGCAGACGACGAGGACGTGGAAGATCTGGTGGGAGCTCCCAAGGAGATCGAATTTGCCCGGCCACAGTCGTTCCGGTACGCGAGCGGCGTAGATGACGGCCCCCAGGATGTAAAGGAAACCTTGGAGCAGCAGCCAGCCCAGGCCGATCTGGCGCATCATCTGCTCGACGCCGTACAGCATCAGCCCGTGCGCAACAGGAAACACCGCCGACAGGCCCATCGAGACGAACATCACGGCTCGGAATGGCCGCCACTCTGGCGTCCTGAACTGCGGCATCACACAGACGCAGGTACAGCCGATACCAAGAGCACAGATCATGGTCCCGTAAAGGCGCTGCAAACCGGGCTCACAGTAAAAGCCATAATAAAGGCTGGGGATGAAGCTGCCTGTGATGAGACCAACGATCCCGACATAGTCGAGCGCATTGCCCACCCGGTTGACTAGTTCGGAGTGGTTAGAGATGGTATGGTAGGTCGCCGACATGCCCAGACAAAAGGCGGCTCCAGCGAAGAAGCACGCAAAGGCAAGAATGTCAGACCTCGAAGCGGTCTCATAGCGGGGAACAAGAACTTGATACAGGCGGAGCGCGGCGGGAAGGGTGGCTAATGATGGCACAAGATGGCTGTAGATATTGACCGTCTCGTTGTGGAGATAGGTCAAGGACTGGAAGGAGATGAGGAAGGACGAGGATGCCGGCCGATAGCCGGAGAGGATAAGGTGGTTATCTCGCCGCCACAGCGGCAGTTCGTCCCAGTGGAGGAGCTTTCTGACGGCCTTTGCAGGCTCCTCGACAACCATTGCAGGCGTGACTGGGTCCTTGTCCTCGCTCGACTCATTCTGCGAGCCCTGGCCGGGACGGCGTTGGCGAGCCGTGCCCATGGTTAACGGATGTCCGGAGTATATATGTACTGTACAATAGGAATGAATGATACTGTACAAACAGAAAGGGGGAAAGAAAGAAGAAAAGATTAAATTGGTAATATCTACATAATCAAAAGCAACTGAGAGAGAAAAAAAATTACAACAGAAGAATCGAAGAAAAACGAAAATGTTGGGGGGTTGAGACGAGGCAATTGCCGTTTTGGTCAGTCCGCGAGCAAACAAGACAAACGCCGTTCCGAGGTTTCCTGGCGCGCACGTGTGCTTCGGCGGAGGTCCGAGCAGGCAAACAAGACAAACACGCGGGATGTTCCTGCGGAGGAGCAAAGAATAGGAAAGATCCATTGTCACGAAACAAAGAGATCGCATTGATGCCATGAGACAATAAGCCGAATGGAAAATCCACCTCGTCCACGGCCTTTCAAGAAGGCCGAGGGCAGTTCCGGCCGACTGCGGCCGGTGTCGGACCCCCTGGAAAGCGTGGGCTTCCCCTCCAAGGGCGACAAGACGTACTATCCCGCCCGCCAGGTCCTTGTCTGGGCCCGACAGCACTGACTGCTGCTACAGGTTGCTGGACCACAAGGCGCAAGAGGACTACTACAACAAGATCGTGGAACGGTATATGCGGTTTTGTGCCCAGCATTCGCATGACCTCGATGCGGCATTGAATTCGCTCCCTACAAGCTCTTCGGCCGACGCCACCAGGAATCCGCCTGCCCCTACTTCTTCTACCCCCCCGCCTCCTCCTCCTCGTCGTTCTTCGACAGAATCTCAGGGCGCCAAGTCAGGGCCCCAGACTCCGTCTCCGCAACGAGGGCAAGATGAGGAGCATCGCCCGGCGCGATCGCCGGCCGCAGAACTGTCTACACTCCTCCTCTCGCTTCGCAAACTCCGGGAAGCGATTCTAGCCACGTCCTCCACGACGCCGGTCCTCTTTGCACAGAGAGTGCACATATTCTCAATTCGACTCTCCATCCTGGCACGCCATCCACCGTCCTACTTCCCCTCCCTGCGTTATCTGCTCGACCACTTGCACACCGCCGCCCATCCACTCACAGCGTCCGAACTCACGGAGTTCACCTCCTACCTGATTCTGGACTATGCGTGTCGACAGAACAATATGGCCGCGGCCTATGCGCTATGGGTCCGTGCCAGAGCCAAACATGGCTTCCAGTCCGTGTTCGTGGAGCGTGTTCTCGCGGCGCTCATGCACGATAACTGGGTATTATTCTGGCGGACTCGCAAAGCGGTGGACGGATATATGCGCGCGGTGATGAACTGGGCTGCAGACGACGTTAGGAGGCGGGCTCTCAAGGCGATCGGGAGGACGTACATGACCGTGAATGTTCACTGGCTGGTGGAGAACTGCACGGGGGAGGAAGGTTGGACATGGGAGAAGCTCGTGGAGACGGAGAACCTCGGATGGCAGAGGGAAGGTGATTTGATTCGGATTCGGAAGCCGAAGTCCAGGACTTGAAGATAGCTTTGCGGGTAATGCTATTGGGAGTCTGGTTGAGGTGCATATATAGGCTTGTCATCTGGACGGCATCGGGCGTTTGGGCCATTATTAATGGGCGCAAGGGTCGGGGTTCCTGAGATTGTTCATCCAACACGTTTCGCATTCCTTCTGGCATGTTTTCTGGTTTAAAAGAACAGGTTCGCATCGTTGCATCATTAACTCAGTGGAAACCTGGGAACTTTCGTTTCATGCTCATAAATCATACAGTCATATCGATACCAGCATCGTTTTACATCCGTCAACAGAGGCGTCGGCGTCATCGCTCAGCTGGAGTGAGCTCTTTTCTTCTTTTTGTCTTTTGTGCTCAGAGCTTAAAGTCTGCATTTGACCGATCCAGGTTTGTTTCTCCCGAGTGAGTTTGTTTCGCAACCTCGTCGGCAAGGTGCATCTTCAAGTTTCGCGACTTCTCCGAACAGAGCTCGTAGATGGTTGATAGGTTGAATGTCAGGCTTGGGAAGGAGTGGTTCGCAGAGACGAGAGACTCGAGAAGGGCACGAGACTGCATAAAGCGAAGAGATTAGCATTTAGAAGGGAGAGGGGAAGTGCGGTCATGGGAGTGGAATACCTCATTCAATCGACCGGTGTAGAGTAAACACACGGCCAAATTCTGCGCAATCATGGGCTCGCTCGATGTGTTGGAATTCTTTTCCAACAAAGCTCTCCACTCTGCGACGGCATCGTCAAAACGGCCCTCCGCCATATTTATCAAAGGCTTCAGGATGCCTTCGTCCAGGCCACTAGATTCTTGCAGGACTTCCTTCGCCGCTCCCACATCCCCAATCCGCAAGTATAATAGGACCTTCCTCATCCTCATACTGTCGTTGTCAGCACCTTTCCCCTTTAAGGTGTCCAACGACCGTCTCGCGGCGTCCATATCCCCCATTTCGATCAGCGCGTTGACACTCCGTATTCCCAGATCTGCCAATCTTGCCTTCCAGATCTGCTTTTTGGCATCGTCAATATCGGGCCGCATTATCTCTCTTCGCGCCTCGAGCCCAAGCTCATATAATCCAGCCACGCTTCGACGCGTATCTCCGAACCCAATGCTTTGTAACCTGACGGCGAGAACGCGTAGTGGCCACGGTACAATGTGAATTGGTTGTCTTCTATGGCTGCGGCTCTGTCCCTCTTCTGCTGTCTCAAAATCCGCATCCACATAGTAAAAAGCGGAGCTTAGATCTTCCAGGGCCTTCGATTCCTGTGCGGCGAAGACGGTGTTCCCGGTTAGCTCGAGACATGCCAAGCGGGTGTAGAACAGAGTAAAAATTGTCTTGTGATCCGTCGGGGAAATAGCAGGCGACGTCAATAGTGTCCCACACAGATGCGCAGCCAGAAGAAAATGGCCCTGGGCTAACAACGTATTAAGGGTGCTTAAGGATGAAGACAGAGGCTCTCCCGGAGGAGGTTGATAGAACGACGAGCGAAAGGCGGGCGGAATATCGAGCTGCGAGAGCGGATGATACATGTCTGCACGAAGAAGGTATGATAGGTCCTTTGTGAACGGAGGCGAGTCCTGCGTCGTCATGATGCTATCCAACTCGGCGCGCATAGCGTCAAATTGGTCCAATGGACTGGGGGAGGGCGCATGAGAAGCATTGCTCGTGTTGACTGGAGATTGAGGTTTCGATCTCTGAGGCGACCCAGGATTCTCTGAAGCACCAAGAGGACTGAGCTCATCAGCCGCGTTCTAAGATGAGGTCCAAGTATCGGAGATGCCACTATTCAGGACTTGGACTTACTCCTCAGCCACCTCTAACGGCCCTTTCGTTGGTGCGCGAGGTCGAGCTGGAGTCATGTTAATAATGCAGATGGGGAATTTAGAGAATGAACAACGACAGCATTGGGGAGCTGATAGACCGCAGTCATCAGATGCTCGCTGGAGGGGAGCTTCTTACATCGGGAGGAGACATTGCGGCGGTGTCTGGAACCTGGAGTGGAGGCCATGATGGTGGGTACAGAGTCTCAGATGCGAGTCAGAGCATTCAGACTAGATCCTTCAAGATTCACCTTCCGGTCCCATGTGGCTTGGAATGGCTGCAGATCACGACACGATATGCATGCCGGATATGATGTTATTGTTCTTAGCACGGTCCCTGTCCCGCGATCGATAACAATGCCCGTGCCCGGACTAGGACATGAGCTTGATTCTGCCGAAGGCGGTGAGGACGCCTCCTGGGATCTTGCGAGCTGGCCTCCATATTCAAGCTCAACAACAACGCGCTAAAGTCCAGCTCCGACCTGCCCATTATTCTGATTTAACAGCTCCGCGATTTTAGTCTCGTTGATTGTGTTGGAGCTGTCATAAAATCGAAGAGCCAAAATGGCTACGTCAGGGGACAAGTACTCCGTCATTCTTCCTACCTACAACGAGCGCAAGAACCTGCCAATCATCTCTTGGCTGCTTGAGAAGACCTTTAGAGAAAAGTACGCATCTCCCCCGATTTATTTACCCTAGTATTCTGGAGAATACTGCTAACCGTCGTCTTGCAACATAGTAACCTCGACTGGGAGATTATTATCGTGGACGATGGATCCCCTGACGGGACGCTAGAGGTCGCGAAACAGCTCCAGAAGCTCTGGGGTCCCGAGCACATCGTTCTGAAGCCACGGGCTGGGAAACTGGGTCTGGGAACTGCCTACGTTCACGGCCTGCAGTTCGCGAAAGGCAACTTCGTCATCATCATGGACGCCGACTTCAGCCACCACCCCAAGTTCATCCCCGACATGATCAAGATCCAGAAGGAGACCAACGCCGACATCGTGACCGGAACGCGATACGCGAAGCGTGGAAATCAGAGGGGTGGCGTTTATGGCTGGGACCTGTTCCGCAAGTTCACGTCGCGAACGGCGAACCTCATCGCGGACGTCATGTTGATGCCGGGAGTCAGTGATCTGACCGGGAGCTTCCGTCTGTACAAGAAGAACGTGCTGGAGAAGGTCATTACCAGCACCCAGAGCAAGGGCTATTCGTTCCAGATGGAGATGATGGTCCGCGCCAAGGCCCTCGGCTACAAAGTCGAGGAGTGCCCGATCACGTTCGTGGATCGTCTCTACGGAGAGAGCAAGCTCGGCGGTGACGAGATCGTCGAGTATCTCAAGGGCGTTTTCCTTCTGTGGCTGAAGGTCTGAAGGAAATTACTCATATGAGAACTGGGCATTTTGCCTGATGAAGAGCGGAGAGCTGGTCACTTCCGCAGCTGCCTAATTATTTCCATTTTTGCTCAAGGCTCGCTGCTATACCCTTATAATTTTTCTCTCTTTCCGAAACATTTCTTTTCTTTGTAATGGTTGATGTCAGGTCTGCCAAGTCGGGATTTTCCTTTTGCCATGTATATTAATTAGATTGTGGATCCGTGATCCTGTTAGAACCCATTTGAAGTCTAGCCCAAATGGAACATCTTCAGGATAGCAGATTCCAGGACAAGAACCGCGAAAAAACGAGGGGGACAAAATTTCATAAGGAATTGCTTGTTCAAGGTAGCTTCTCGACGTCATTTAGATATCCCATCACTCTGGAGACGAGGTCGCGCCTAGCCTCAGCCTCGCCCTCACCCTCGAGATTGTGCGAGGCCCCGGGAATGACGCCGCTATGCTCATCATCCCAGACCGTACGGATAATCTTATTAGTTGCGGCTTTCCACCGCTGCAATAACGCCTCCTTGTCAACGCTTGCCGGGCAGTATTGGTCATTCCCAGAATACAGAACCAAGAGTTTGGACCTGAGCAGGTCTCGCGTTGCGATCATCCCGAAAGTCTCCTGCAGCCGCTTGTCGGTCAGGTCCGAACTGAACAGGTCGTCCTCCCGCGGGTTCTCTGGACTGTCCGGGCTCGTGAGACTCAGGAATCGCCTTGCGCTCATTGGCACGTCTGGCGGATATCCTAATTTCGTGGTCATGGAGAGGGGAAGCAGCACATCTAACGTGTTATGCTCTGCATACGTCACCCGCTTGGCACTATCCACTAATTGTAGGTACGTCGTCGCGAATTCGTTATCGCTCATTTTATCCGTCCCATTTATCTGCCCCTCTGTGACAGCTTGTCGATCCGAAACGGGGGCTTGGAGAATCGCTCCATCCACTTCCGGTCGCGTAATATGCTTCACGCCATTGTCGAACACCGGATTTGGCGGCAATGGATTGGGTGAATAAAGATAGTGCAGGACATCCTGGCTTCCTGTCGAGTGACCCATTATAACGATCTTCCGGGGGCCGGGCTGGTCACCCTGCTGGGCCTCCTTGTACTTCTGGACATACTGCACACACTGGGCAATCTCTTCCGCGTCTTTATCCAGACTACCCAACCCCCATGCTGTGTAGGAAGAGGAGAGAAGGACGGAGAAGAGAGACCAGTCGGTAGGCTCTAGAGCTGCGGCCAGGTCCGCAACAAATGGAACGGTGAAAAAGCCATCTCCCAGGCCTCCGATGAACAGTAAACTGTGGGGCTTTTTTCTCGTAATTGTCGAAGACGTGTACTCAAAGGCGACCAGTTTATCTGTCTGCATGCAAGATTGAGAGCTATTCCATCAGCAAACAGTCGCGGCGATGAAAAGCATTGGAGAATGGTAGAGCCCGCACATATTGGTGGAGTATTCCTGGCTGGCCTCTGGCAGCGCCAGCTGAAGCCATATTGATAATCCCAGAGAGAGTGAAACTTGAGAATCGCGTCGGTCTGCCTAGTAAATAGAGGAAAAATTCAAGGCAATTGCGGGGAGACGATCACGACAGCGGACAAGGACCTGCAGAGAGATTTACCGATGATGATAACGAAGTGGGGTGCTAACCGCAAACCGCCACCGATAAGTTCCCGAAGCCGTTAGAGCTGAAGCTGCTCGGCCCAAGTTTCTTCAAGCAACCACCCCAGCTGCAACCGCCACACAGGAAGAGAATGCTCTTCAGCGCCCTCATCCGCACCCACCATATCACCTCGCGCAAGAAGATCGCAGCCCTGAAGAAAGCGGCAGACGCCCACAACTGTTTCGTCCTCCTTCGCACAGGCGGCACCCCCGGTGTGATGTATGTCGAGGGGCGACGGGAGGAAGATGTAGAAGCGTGGGTGAGCACGGTTCAGAGATTGAGGTATAAGGACTATCAGCTAGTCACAAGGCCAGGTCCTAGGGAAGTCGAGACGCCTGAAGCAGGCAATGTCGAGGTGGAACCAGGATTGAGGGAAGTGGACACGGTTAAAGAGTTTGGATCGGTGATGAAGGAGCGAGGCTGCTGGGAATGGTGGAGGAAGGGCATGGGATATATACCACGATGAGACTGGCTGGCTTTATGATGCATTCTCTAATTGTTGGCTGCGACATGATTTTCTTGATGCTGTTTGCCATGTGATACCATCTGTCAAGCTCAACAGTGTAGTGAGCTTGAATTGTTTCTGGTTATGCTGTTCCTTGTGTAGAATAATACCGTATTTTTGATATCCCAATACAGATTTTAATATCTACAGCTCTGGAGTTGAGACAGCTACCTGCCTAGGCAGTGCTTGCACTTGGTAGCAGATAACTGGGATTTGGTAAATTATTACATTGAGATACACTGTGACGCGGTAGGATGTTAGGCAATTTTGCGTAATTTATGTAATGACATGACGCCAAGATATCTACCGTGACGTGAACATCCATTCACTTCACTGACCTCAACAATAACAGACGAAATGCCGACGACACAATGGTGATTGTGCCTTTACAGATACAGCTATTGAATACTGGTACTATTGTTTCATATCCCACTGAGATGAAGTTTGCCTGTCTTTTCGCCCATGTTACATAGCCTGATACCACCACTAAAATTCTGTCATCGCTAAGCATTGCGCATTCATATACCTGCTAATTTCCATCGACTCTTGCTGGGCTTGTTATGAATTTCTCTTCTCTGTGGTCTACAATGCCTCCAGCCCGCAGACCAGGCCGCCTAGATGGCGCCAGAACAAAGTACACAAACGACCCCTTTGAAGCAGCTGGGATCTGTGCAGATTCGGCCTCTGAGGACGACATCTCAGACAGGCCGCGTAAGAGGAGAGGGAGAGGCAGAAAAAGACAAGAGGATTCTTCAGACGAAGACTTTGCTGAAACGGAACTTGGCAGAGAGGAGAAACTGAGATCAGACGAAAGCCCAGACGACGAAGATGCTCCCTTGCCAGGCAAGATCAACGAGCTTGATGAAGGGAGTGAAATGTTTGATGACGATGAAGAGTCTCTCAATGAGGAGGCGGCTTCTGTTACGAAATCACGACCCAGCAAGAAGAGACGACCGGTCGCTTTTCATCGGGATGAAACTCACAACCGTGGGATCTGGAATCCGATGGAGCATGTCAGCAAGTCTATGCATTTGAAGCTGACGTTTGGAACGGACGACCGCGATCTCCTCGCAACGATCTACGGCAGGGATCGATGGTACCGGGGAATTGACTCGGCACTCCCAAGCAGGATATCTCTGGACGAGGCTGAATCCCTGGGTGACTACGGGCCTGGCAAAACATTTGGGGTAGCGGGGGAAGATATGGAGATGGAAGCAATGACAGGCTGGGACTGGTATTATGACGACAATCTTGGAGGGAGATTTAGGAAGCGACAGCGAATAGAGAGCATTGACGAGCAAACAGCCCGCCAGAGATATCTACCACGGCCGCAGAAAAGGGAACACACGGTCATTATCGGACCGGTCGATAACCAGAAAGTCTTCCATTTGCAACAGAATGAGTGCCTTGATTTTGGCGAAGCGTGGAATGACAGCAGACCCCGCAAGAAGAGAGGGAGGAAGCGGCGTGACGAGGATGCTGAAGAAGCTCCTCCTTCTGTTGAAGCAAAAGAAGAGCCGAGTGAGGAACCCCCGGTCAACCAGAAAAGGCCTCGGGAAGGATGGATCCTGAACATGGGAAACAAAGTTCAGTGTCTGGCTTGGGCTCCCAACCAGGATGGCGACACTCAGTACTTGGCCATCGCAGTGCCGATCACCGAGCAGCAGAAGGACGAACATCGAGTGGGTGGAGAACCTATTGGTGCTCCAGCATTCACGCCATCTGAACCGTATCCTGCCGCATTGCAGATCTGGTCATTTGAAGCCAGCAAAGACGGGGGATTGACGAAGAGTCTCGATATGTCGCGCAAGCCGAAACTACGGCTGGTAATCTGTACGGATTGGGGGGATATCAGACGGATCGCTTGGTGTCCGATGGCTCGAAGGCGACGTGATGAAGACGATAAGGACGGTTCTCACAGCCTAGGCCTTTTGGCTGGCATATGGGGAGATGGCGCCGTCCGGGTCCTTGACGTCAAGCTGGGAAGCATTTCAGATTCTACGGAATTTTGTAAGGATTCAAGACATCCCAGATTGTCGAATATAGCCATTCCATTACTAACCAAGCGGACTACAGATCGACTACAATCGCCGGCCTTTTACTGCAAACCTCCTTCGACTGTTTCCACGGCCATCACCTGGCTCTCTCCGAGTGACATTGCCGTTGGCTGCGCCAATGGCTTTGTTGGGATCTGGAGCCTCGCGTCGTCTTGCCAGACCGAGCCCGCGTCGGATCCGTCCCCCTACTTGTATTTCCCGGTGCACTTGACGTACATCACCGGCATTGCTTCTGGGTATCCGCAGCATCCTCATCTACTGGGGACGACGTCGATGGACGGCCAGACGCGACTCACCTCCATCCTCGACCCTCAGAAGGACGTGGTCGACACGAACCGGATGCGATTGGGCTCGATGCACATCTCGTATTCCCCTTTTCTGCAGGCGTTTCTGTCGAACGACGAGAACGATTTCATCCGGTCGCTGGCTGTTCGACGGTTCTACACGACCACGACCGTGGGCCGAATGCAGAGCACCGTGACGGCGCTAGCGCCCAGCAGTTTCTGGCATCCATCGGGCCTGATCGGGTGCGCTGGCGGGAGTGTTGTGGCCCTCAACCCGCTGCGTCGACTGCTGCACTCGAAGGATAGGCACTGGCACTTGACGTGGTTCACGCAGGAATGGGCCCGAGGCGCGGACCCCGGGAAGCCGAATGTGAGCCGGTTCCTGGACGGGTTCCGCGCAGAGAGCGTCAGTCTGCTGCGGACGATGATGGGCGACCGCCGGATCGTCAACGGCGTGATGGCGATTACGATCTACGACGACGAGAACCACATCACGGCGTTGGCGTGGAATCCCAACCAGCGATGCGCGGGGTGGGCGAGTGCGGGTATGGGGAGTGGATTGATCAGGGTGGAGGACCTGGCAATTTGAAAAAAAAATAGGCAGAAGAGCCATAGGATATTATTTACTCTGTACAGAATTTCTTACAGCCAGCCAGTCTTCCATGTACAGTACATGTAACCCGAATCGGAAGATGGAACCATACTCCACAATTCTCATTGTAGAAGTCTAGAACTTATTTCCAAATATTGCGACAAGATTCGCAACCAACAATCAAAATTAATTCTAACTAATTCGCCCTCGATCCGGGATGTGTCACCGTTGCACCAGCGTTGAAATGAAACATTGAGTACTCCGTAGAGAGGGTTATTTGGTGATGAGACGATAACGTGTGGCTGGGCGGTTGCTGTGCTCGCAGCGACCAATCAAATCAATCAATCGGCGTGCGGCGGGACCAGATCTCCCACTCCCAGCCTCCTCTGCAGACTCCACCACAGAGCTCCAGGTAAACAATTGACTGTTACTCCGCATGGCCTAATCAGGTATATCCATGGCTGTCTTCCAGTGTTTTGTCAGACGCCACCCAGCCTTCATTCTTTTTTTTTGTTTAATTTTTCTTCATGGAGGAGGATTATTGAGTAGGCTTTTTTCTTCTTCTAGGGTGGCTTTCTCTTTTCTTTCTGTAACTTATTTCTCTTCCTCATCTTGAAGACATCGTGGATTGATATAATTCATAGATATCATAACTGTGACAGTACATAACTTTTCTTCGTATTCTTTTGCTTTTTCTATCTACATTCACGAGGAACTCTTTTTTTTTCTAAAAAAAGCAAAAAGTCCAACACTCCAGAATACTTAAGATTCTTGTCCATTTTCTACGGAGTACATATCCTCTCTCTTGCCGTGTCATCATCATGCATCTGAACGCCGCTGCAACACTCCTCCTCCTCACCTCCTTAATCAGCGCAACTGGGGCATTTCCACTCACGGCCACGCCGGAGGACAACAACACAATACCTCTCCACCGAAGAAAGACACCTTATTCAGTCGTGCCTGTCGACGGAGGTGAAAACGAAAGCGAAAGCAGCGCCACCACCACCAGCAGCACTACTACCACAACAAGCGAAGTCACAACGACAACGACTGAAATCAAAACTTCAATCGAAACTGAAACCGAAGTCAGAACCAAGACCACAACTACAACCACAACTGATATCAGCGTCGAGCTCTCGACGCTCATTACGACTGCGACTGCGTCTGCGTCTGAATCGGCATCTACGCCAGTGGTGTCGGTGACTGTTTCGCCTCCCACTCCCACGTCTTCATTTTCCACCTCTTCGGCGGTGGTCGTCTCTAGCCCATCGACAACACCAGCTATTATTACGCCATCTCCATCCGCAAGGTCTATTCCAGTAGTTACTCCACCTGCGAGCTTGAGTTCTACGCACAGCTGGACGAATGGTACGCGATCTGTCGTTGCCCGGCAGCAGATGAAATGAATGAAAGAAAAGCCGTGTGTCTTCATGCTTAAATAAATGTCACCTTCATTCTACCACAGATACCACCAGCATTGCCGCTGCTGCTGCCTCCGCCAGCCATTGATTCCATTCCATTCCTGTTACGAGTGAGTGATTAGCACGGGAGGAAGGGCATCATCAACTATCCACCAGGACAACAATGACAAGAATGAGAAGGGTGTTCAAAGAAAGAGAAGAGCATGATATGTTTGGTCGTTTGCTTGTTTGGTTTGCATGGATGTCCTCTGTGATGACCTGCTACGATGGATATGAACATGTGATGAGAAAATGACCTTTTTTGAGAATATTGTTGTTTTTCGTTTTTGTCTTGTTATTATAGGCGACTGATAGGTATGATTGATTACTTTGGAAATGACCATTATGTTTGACGAAAACTGGGGTAATTCCGTGTTCAAGTAAGATTAGTGAAATAAGCTTAAATTTCCCTACTCGGTACATTTACAGAGGAATCTGCAAGCACATGACTGCAATCACGTGGTATCTGCGATTAAACATCAACTATCTACATCAACCAAAGCAAGAGAATCGAATCTGCGTGAATCATGAAGAGAGCATAACTGAGTCGAAAAAATCATGACAGGGTCATAGACATCAAACGTAAGCAAAACTCCGCCGCTAATGATTGACATGACACATGAAAACATAAAAACACAGCTGAAAACATAAAACACAGAAGCATATCCTATGACACAACCGGAAAATGTATGTGACCATGCAAAATGGACAACCAGAAATGCAGCAAATGCAGCAATTCAGCGCCTATCATGTGCATCGGGGAACTAGCCGAAATGATAACGTTGCTCACCACACCTTCAAAGTCTGTCTGGCGGAAATCGGACGACGGATCAAATGAAACCGAGATTGCTGAGAAGGGCCTTACACTCGTTTGAAGGCAACCCAGCGACATTCAATCCTCGCACTTGGGACCCGCGTCGGAGCCGCTGTATCCCCGGACCTACCTTCCAACTCTCGGAATCTTGCAGTATGAAGACATATCTCTTGCCCTCTTGGTCTCGGATGCTGGCCCGGACAACTTGTAGGCCTCGCATTTCAGCCGTCTGCATTGGGACACGTCTCTATCAATACAACTGCCATCTGGCCAAAAAGAAGAGGAAATGCCGGCACGTATTCTTGCAGATCTTCAAGAGATCATCCAGAAATGCATACAGCAAAAGGAACTCGTGAAATAACACTCATGGTACAGGGAAGAGGACGGCATACCTCAATTAGTTTCATTGTCCACGCTTTCACATCCCATTCACGTTCAGCAACCCCCCGCACGTCATCATCAACAAACAATCCCTCAGTCGTGATACGCATGACCAGGCCATCAGTGACGGTGCCTTGTCCTGACACGAGTTTGGCAATCGGAGCCTTTGTGGATGCAGAATTGAACAAATACACCCCCTTGATAATAACCTTCTCGGGATCCTTTGTGAAGTACGGTTCCCGAGTCGATGGCGGGGGTGTCGTCCGCGCAGTCGACTGCGAAGGTGCATATGAAGACTCTGAGTAGATGGAAGAGGCCGACGTACCATATGGCCGACGTGGCCTGTCATATGGACGGAATGAATAGGCATCGTCCTCCTCTGCAGCAGTCCTTGTAGTGGGCTGAGACTTCTTGGGAGAGGGAGTGTGCGGTGTTGTTGATGGAGTTGAATTGGCAGCTTTGGGAGATGGTTTCGCAGCTGCTTCTTTTGCGGCTGCTTCTTGTGCGGCTGCTTCTTTTGCGGCTGCTTCTTTAGCAGCTGCTTCCTTGGCAGCCGCTTCTCTGGCGGCAGCCTCTTTCGCAGCAGCCTCTTTCGCAGCAGCCTCTTTTGCAGCGGCATACTTCTTCGCGGCAGCCTCCTTAGCCGCAGCAAATCTGGCGGCAGCTTCTCTCTTTGCTGCTTCTTTCGCGGCGGCCTCTCTTTCAGCAGCTTCTCTCTCGGCCCTCTCCTTTGCCTCTCTTTCGGCTGCTTCCCTCTCCGCCTTCTCCCTGGCTCTTGCCTCTCGCTCTCGTTCAGCAGCCTCCCTCTCCCGTTCGGCAGCTTCCCTGGCTTCGGCAGCTTCCTTCTCGAGTTTCTCCTTTTCTTCTCTGAACTTTCTCTCCAGTTCTTCCCTCTCTCGCTGTCGCTTCCTTTCCATCTCTTCCGCCTCTCTTTTCCTCTTGTACTCCTCCATCTTCCGTCGAATTTCTTCCTTCCGCTTTGTCTCTTCACGTGCCCTCTCCCATTCGCTTTCAGCTTTGCTGGTGTTTGTTCCCTGATTATTATTGTTATTGTTATTATGCGGTGGTGGAGGTGGAGGTGGTGATTGAGGTGGGGGGGTCCCGGTGTTGTATTGATTACCAGAATACTGAGCGCCCGTGGTCGATCCGCCCTGCGCAAAATGGCCACCGAAATTCTGTCCTCCATTATACTGAGACCCAGGCCCAAATCCACCCGGTCCGCCAGGGCCACCAGGGCCACCAGGGCCATTATGACCGCCAGGACCACCGGGACGTCTACCACCTCGCGATCCCCCACTTCCGCCTCCTTCAGCTTGTGAAACACCCCACAACCATCCAGCAGCACCAACAGCGATGATGAGGACAATCATCCCCATTCCGCCGGTAGCTACAGTCGTCGCAAACCAGCTCTTGACCGTGGGAAGGATTGTCATCCATATTACCACCGCAAGAAGGGTGGACAATGAGCCGGCGATGAAGCTGTTCCGATGGCATTGTAAGGACGGCAGGTAGATGAAGCCAGAGCCAGCAGAGTGGGGAGGAATGATGAAGATGTCATAGTTGCCATCGGGCAGATCGGTTGCTTTCCGATACCTTTCGCTCCCATGAGTCGTCTGGGGATTTGTGCCATGCGGCGGAGGTGGCGGAGGAGGTCCATCCATTGTAGCAACTTTGAGCCGTGTGTGTTCAAGGGATTATTTCCGAATCGTCGTCGAACTCCCCAGTTAGAATTGCACCCAGTCCTTCGCTTGCTGGAAGGTTACGGGTCCTGGCGGTTTCGCAGAATCTGAGCATCAAACGGGAGCGATATTGACTTCATGTTCACAGCAACATGGGTGGCACGGAGGCCGTGGCCTCCAGTGCTGTCCTATTTCTGGTCACAACGATTGTAGGAGTGACAATTGTTGAATGGAGCTGCGGGGAAAGGTGACAGAGGATGATGTCGTGCGGTTGCAGATCAGGTATGGATGCGCGTTGCACAGAATGGGGCAGGCCAGACACCCTAAAAATGGCAGTTATCAGTTAGAATCAATTCCAACAAAAGTCTGTGGCAAGAATAGGGGCTCTACCTCAGGGATGCAGATGCATAGAGAGCACAGCAAAATTCCCAGAGAAGATGCTGGAGGAGAGTTTGTTTGAGCAGGCTTGCAGTTGACACGTCTGACTTTGCAGCTTGATGACTGTCCCCTCTAAATTTGCACACCGCACCGCACTGCACCAGTCACAGGATACGTCAGGATTCAGCACCGCCCAGGTCCCTTACTGTACCTGGTTAGCTCAGTGCTGTTCAATTGCTCGGAAACGAAGAAATGCTGCTGGAATCACACCGTTCTTTCGAGTCCCAACACCGCTGTGGCTGGCGTTCGAATTGAGGCTGGCAAGTAAGACGTCTAATTACGTTCAACAATTAAGTCTACACTGTACATTCCTATATATATATATATATATCTTTACACTTGCTTGTGCTCGCTGCAGCAGGACTGCTGGTTGGCGGTTGAGGCACCGTGTTTGTTTTGATTTTGCTCTTTGTGACGCCCAGCCACCCTCGCCGACCACTCACAATGCGCCACTCAACCAAGGACACGCCATCGTCTCGTGCCATTCGCAACACCATCACCTTGGATAACCGCCCGCTGCAGCCTATCGAGAGGAGTGTTCGAATAGCCTGCGAGGACATCAAGACTCGACCGCAGGCTGAGAGCACACCAAGTTGCAGGCAGCAACGTTGGTTGAGTCGAGCGGTAATGATCCCCCGGACAACACGCCGCCCATAACTTTGGCTGGCGGCCCGTTCCCGCATCCCGCTGGCGGCGATCTGGCAGGGGTCAGAATTACTGTCGGTTGACAGAATGGCTTACTCTAAGTGGGATATGATATTTGTCTAGTTCAAGGCTTCTATAACGGCTGTGAACGCCTTGTTTTTGGCTTTATTACTAGTTTCCCTTTACCGCTTATGTGCTGTATATGATCTTATAGATTCAGTTTTATGATGGTGATTGATATCAGGATTCCCATGAAAATGGCTGCATGTAATAATCGCTGTCTATCAAAAAAAATTCTTTCTTAGCAGATTTCTGTATTAAGTTAAATTCTAAAAGCCCTTCCATGTTGCTGGCAGCCATCTTGTCTCGGAAACTTCTGCTGTGCAGCTCTTTTCTCATTTAGCGCTTCCCTCTCTCTGACTTTTCCCTTTTCTCATGTCTTCTTATCTCCCATCATGACTTCTATGCACAGATCCTCAGAGTGCAAAATCAGGCCTTCCAACTCTCATTATGAGGATGGGGGAACAGATTTTACTGATGAACGTAATGCCATCGAAAATGCCAAATGTCGAGGCGAACCCTGTTCTATCATGGTCGTGCAGTGCTGGTTCAAGGCAATAAGGACCCATACCCAGGAGGCTACTTGAACATTTTGATCATGTCTAAAGTCCATGGTTGGCCAAGCAAGAGACGGCCATCATTGAGGAGCATCTGGCAGAGACATTGGAGTCAGTTCTATGGCTTTACCACGTGATGGACGTCAGCTGACAGGAGTCTTCTGGCAGACGGATTTCTTTGCTGTCCGGCCAGAAGCAGAACATGGTTCTTTGGTCAAGCAGATAAACAGACGTATGTACAGTATGCTCCAGTTCCTAAACTCCCCTTCTTTGCCTTGGGATTCTCCCATTACAGACGCATAAATTTAGGTATTTTATTGGAATGGCGGGTCTGGTCGAGAACCACTCAGGCAAGAAGCCACCTATTACCGCATCTTGGTTCGTCGCGAAGTCCTTTGGGGTCGACTCAAGGGAGAAGTATAGCCAGGACCAAGGCCAGTCGACTAGTTGAGGCAATCTAGAGGTCGCGCGCAGTTGTTTTTTCCAAGTCTAGCACAAAATCCAAGGTGCAAAACGAGATCATGTGCACGGGAGTGATACCACACTCGACCTTTGCACTGATTTTCTTTGCCGCGTATTACAAGCCTTGGAAGATAAGTACGTTGAACACTTTTAGCTCGATCATTGATCGTCTCGCCCGTTGCCATATGCAGTATACTATTCTTACTCAGACGTACACGTCAGTAACGAGAAGATAGATTCACACTGTCTACGGTATGGATATGACCTGGAAAGCAAATAATCAAAACTATGCGGTATCGTAGATAGGTTCCAAAGTCTCTGATATTATTTCTTCAAGCCAGTCGAGCGAAGTTAGACTGGAAGGCTGTTATAAGGTAAGATCCAAGTGTACAGTACTTGGCAGAGTCCTGAGGGACTCCGTTTCCAAGGCTGCAATGACAAGAGGCAGTCACATCCCTCTGTCACATGATATCCTCTGCTCTTCTCCCTGTTTCTCGTTCGTATTTCCGATCGCAGCATGTCAAAAGGCTTGGCTCGTCTTTGTTGAAGACTACTGTTGGGGTCTCAAACGCACGACCCGCCATGATTGGGCGGTGTGCCGGCTGCAGGCACCCCGAACGGAACAACGTCGGCCTGCGACATCACAGCATCGATCAGTTGAGTCTGTGATCACACGCTGCAAACGCGTTGTTGTCGCCTTAGCGGCGACTCTGTCTCTCCTCCTGCCCTCTTCTTTTTCTTCCAGG
>NW_013562903.1:0-29083 GCF_000968595.1 Rasamsonia emersonii CBS 393.64 | reverse complement strand
GGGGGGGGGGGATACGGCAGGAGCCTGGCGTACCAGAGTGAGTCATGTTCAAGAGAGCCCCCGTTGCGTTACGTTGGACACGCATATCCTTGGACTTTGCGAGCCGTGTCAACGGGCCCAGAGCACCCGACCGGGCAATCTTGGACTTGTTGTCTTCGTGTGTTGCCAAGTTCGTAATGCAGCCGACGGCATTGCACTGCACCTCGACGTTGGGGGACATCATCTGTCGGATCAGCGGGGTGAGACCACCGAGGGCTACAATCAGGACCTTGTTCTCCGCTGCTCCTCGTCAGCCGTTGTATATGGTTGAGGTGATGGACGACGTACAGTTGACGGCAAGGTTCCCTAGGGCAGCACTGGCTGCCCGCTGCACCTCGATATCCGGGCTCTGAAGCAAAGACAGGATGGGTTCGAGGGTTTCTCGGCCCACTTCTCGCACATCTGGAGGCATGGATTAGCACCAGAGAAGGCGGCTGGCATGCCCTTGCTACCGACCTCGTTCTGTGATCTCTGCAAAGGTCAAGCTGGCGCTCCGTTGTAGATCGACATTGTCGGAGTAGACGAGCGTGCTCAGCGCTCGAAGAGGCTCCCCGGAGAAGAAATCGGTTTCGGCACGCTGTAGAGAAGAGATCATCCTTAGTCACCAGGCTTCATAGACAGCAACCAGAAGGGAAGAGGCAGGAATCGTACGTTCTCGAGGTATTGAAGCAGGTCTGCTACAGCCTCCCGCTCACTATCGGCCAAGGTCGTCTCATAGATGCCTTCCCTTGAACGGCCTCTGAAGGGTGCCAAACAATCGCTGATATGGCACCAGCGGTCGACAGCCGACAGACAGGCCAGACATGCGTTCCCGATCTCAGTCATGTCGTGGCTGGACGCAGTCCCGCAGGACCCGACGAGAAAACGCGCAACACGACCGATCTGGGGAGGGAAAGGAGTGAATGAAAGGGCTGCAACACAATGCTTGATGGCAGAGGGCTATGTCTGTCGACGGAGCAGCAGCGGGACAGAGGCGAGGACGAGGCGAGCGGGTTCCGAGCAGACGGAGGACGAACGACGGGCGGGACGCATGTAGGAGACGGCTCGTAGGACAGAGGCGCCGCCGCGTGATTCGAACAGGAAGGAGAGGGATTCAGCGACAGGGCTGGAGGGGCGTGGAAGACGTTTATTTAGTAGGGGGAGACGACGATGGAGGTCGTCATGGTGGAGGAGGCGGAGGATGTTCTTGTGATTCAGCGGTGGTGGTCGACTAGCTCGCTGCAACCAGTGAAGTGACCAGCCTCCAGTGAAGTCTTCGCGGCCCGCTCAACGGCCCCAGCTCCTCGATCACCCTACGCATTCCACGCTATTATCGACGATAATCGATCGATAGATAGTCGATCGGCAATACAGGCTGCCCGACTGCTGCTCCTCGACCGTGCAATGACTTTTTGGGCAAGCTGCCTCAGCATCCGGCAGCTGCGCAACGCACTGTGTTTACTCTTGCCCGGCAACGGCATCATGTCTTAGCTAAGTGAGCCACTAGAGCCTCTTCTTCAGCGACAGCAAGCAATAATGATGCAGGACTTTGTTAGTGGCCGCTACTGTGCTCTAGCCTCTACAGACGTCTACAGAGGATGACAGAAGTATATCTCCTCCCATTCTTGCCTTCGTATCTGAGCCTTTGCAAGGCTGCTGATCTGTTCAGATAGCATCAGAGATAGCACTAGGCCATCCCCACCTGTCGACCATCAGGCCCTTCCAACCAGGTCAAAGACTCAAAACCGTTGAATGGACTCTTTGCAGTCTCACAGTCACCGGGTCAATCGACTGGTGGAAGGAATAATAACCTTTGTGGACCCGACATGCCTCAGGAATGCCGAGAGCAAGGTTTATCGACCGAGAACCGGTCAAAATTCCCGGCTTGCTAGTTGTATGTCATATCTGCTTACTCCGTAGGCTTGATGATGAGGGCAGATCATACTGAGAAGGAGGTGTCTCTGCCCTGAAGAGATCATCCAGTCCGATCTCCGATCTAGAACGGTTCTTGCATCTCACGTGCCTATCCGGAGGCTCACAGTAGACATGGAGGTGGTCAGCATCTGTTCGCCAATCCCCAAGGCCTTCAGTAGAAGTATTCGTATTTCAATATGGACGGCAGACGAAGGATGATCGGCGAGGCAACCCAGCCATACGCACTGACGGTGATCAGTTGATTGACTGTCTTGCCACCCCAGCACCCCGCCTGGTTCACATGAGCAGGTTGTCCTCTCGTGTGCTGGATTACCGGCCGCGATAGAGAGACCATCCACCCGGCAAAATGCCCTTGAGTGAGCAATTACGCAGTAAGGACTCGGTCCTAGGTACGTAGGTCTACCGTCTAACAGCTCCGCCTTGAGCTATTCGTTAGCTGCAAATTCCGCTCCCCAGGTTGCTGTCCATGAGGCGACGGTGACCGGCCTGTGGGGCCGCCCTCCAAGGTGTTAATAGTGCCTTTCTCTAGTAGCTCGCTATAACTATCGCCCCAGGCCCAGGGTCTGCCTTCGCCTGTTGCTCCTGTAGAGTTCTGTGGGACAAGAGACATGGTCATGCTGGACGGCACCGTGCTGGTGCTCGCCATGGTCGTCTGAAATCGTGTACCTTCGCTCAGTCCGTATCCTGTACTGTACATCCTCGTCTCGTGCCGCCCAGTCACCCGCCGGTTCGGGTTCTGTCTCTCTGCGAACATACGATACGACCGTCGTCTGGGTAGCATAGGCGGCAAAGACATCGTGTTTCGACTCGAGTCCGCCGAATTTTGCCCGTTGTTCGTCCATGTCTGCTTCCGCTGCCTCGCCGCCGAACCTCGCATCGGATGCCCAGCCGACCGCTCGTGCGGGTCGCCTCCGCCGACTCAGCCAGCTGCGCGCCTACACCCAGAGCTATCTCACCCCGCATTCTTCCTCGTCTGCTTCCTCGTCGTCCTCCTCTGCCAACCCGCGAAGCTATCGAAACAGCCTGTCTCGCGTTGTCGGCCTCTCCTCGCCATTGCTCTCGACCAGTGCTTCCTCCGAGTCTGCTACTCCCCAGTCGCCGACAGCCGCAGAAAGTGCTCGTGCTCACCCACCGTCGTCCGAGTCTTCGCAATCCTCCACCCCGTCGCATGAGCCGCAGAGCCAGCAAGTAGGAAACGGGGTACAGAATATGGCCTCTGCTGCGGGCGACGCCTCCGCCTCAGTCAGTCCAGGTTCGACAAATGGCCAGTCCAGTGCAACCCCCCAAAATGCCCCCGATCGCCCAGCAGCGCCGGAGAACTCTTCCGCAGCCCCCAGACCGAAACAGGAGGCCACGATCCGGTTTTTCGCCTACCAAGACCCCCATAACCCTGGCAGGCCGTCGTTGCCTTTCTCGCCCATGTCCCGCACCCTCCCATCCGAGAACTCGGTCATCCGTGTAGGACGATACTCCGAGCGAGATGGTGTGCCGGTCGCCAACCCAACTGAGCCGTCAGACGCCCCCATCGGATTCAAGTCGAAGGTGGTCAGCCGGAAACACTGCGAGTTTTCCTACTCCAACGGACAGTGGTATATCAAAGATGTAGGGAGCTCGTCGGGGACCTTCTTGAACCGAATGCGCCTGAGTCAGCCCAACATGGAGTCCCGGCTGTATGCGGTTCGAGACGGCGATATCGTCCAGCTGGGTATCGATTTCCGCGGCGGAGAGGAGATGATCTTTCGATGCGTCCGGATACGGATCGAGTGTAACCGTTGCTGGCAACAGAGACCAAACGAGTTCAAGTCCGTCTTCCCCTTGGTCTTTGCAGGTCATGACTGACAGGCCTCTAGCAAAAACACGGAAACCTTGATCAAGAACCTGGGCAAGGGCGATGCTGCTGACGATTTTTCGGGTTGTCGAGAGTGTTCCATTTGTTTGGGGTCGGTTCTGGTGGGTTGATCGACGTTCTACCACGGTGATAGAAGGCGTTGCTAATGCCGCTCTCTCTGCACAGAGACCGTATCAGTGTCTGTTCATGGCGGCGTGTGCCCACGTGTGGCATTACAAGTGTATTCGCCGGTTGCTTCACACCCCAGATTACCCCATGTTTCAGTGCCCCAACTGTCGTGCTTGGACCGATCTGAGTGCCGAAGTGGACGACTCGGACGATTCCGATAATGAGAGGCGGGCAACACGTCGTGAGCTTCCTTCCGGGACGCAGAACAATCCGGAGAATGAAGAGACTCGGGGATCGCAGTGTCCGCAGGCGAACGGTGCATCACATTCATCAGACGCAGAACTGGCTGCCGTCACCGAGAACATGCGGCTGGAAGAGAGAGGAACATCCGGGCAGCAAGCGGAAAATCCGGACAGCGCGGGTACCACGCAAGACGAGCCTAACGGCCGAAGTGCCAATATCCCAATTCCGGCTCGATTATCACCGACCGAAACGCCGTCAGGTGCGTCCCGACACGGCCAGTCGCAACGCCGCTCCGACACTCCTGGCAGTGCTGAGACCTTTGAAGACAACCCGATGACACCTAGGAACGACAGCGGGCCGCTGGCCTTTGATGGCCGGGCTGGACGTTTATGAGAATATCATGTCATTTGCTGTGTTGTGTTGTGCATTCCCAATCCTGGCGTATACGCCGGGGACATCTGTTCTTGGGCGATTACATGTTATTCCGGCGTATCAGGTTTGAACAAATGGCTGCATTTCGAGGTTTCTTTTTTTTTCCACCTGCCGCGTTTTACACAATGGTTTATTTAATAGCGATCCAACAATTCTTTTTCTTCGTCCCTTTTCACAATTCTATACATCACCCTGCTTTGCTACAAGACACGGCCCTTGCATCGTCGAGTCGACACTTGTCGACACTTGACCTTTGGCTTGCATTCTTCGAGACAAACAAAGTACAGAGGGAAGGTTGTTTTTCGAACTTTACTTTTTTTTTTTGGGATAGGGATTTGTGAGATTTCAAAAGATCCAGGAAGGGGTTCTTCTTGTATGTACTGTCTGTCTGTCTGTATTACTGTACCTTTGTACTGTACTGTACATTTATTTAATGGACCAGGGCTGTGATTGTTGATAACAACCTTATTAGACTTCAACGTCGGATCCTGCCAGAAGGTATTTTTTATTTGTTTGGCATCTCCGCACGCTCTGCCATTCTGAGAGTTGGTTGGCTGATCACATTCAAATAAAATTAATATTCCCCCCAAGTTGATTTAAATTTAATTTACTGTACCATCGATCGACGTGCGGAGAGCAATCGAAGTTACTGGACGATCAGATCTCCCTCTCCCCCACCGGACGAAGCTAATTTAGTTTCATCTTGACCCGCGTAACTACATGCGATGGATCTGTAGTCTGTAGTCCAAGGCAGCGTGTTCCAGTTTTTGGTTTTTGTTTTTGTCTTCTTTTTACTTCAGTAGTGTTCAGCAGTGGTGATCAATTGAGTTCGATATATTCTGTATATATATAGTTTGCAAACAACCACCTCATTTGGCGGGGCCATCACTACTGGCAGACAGAGTACTGTTTACTGATACCACTCAGCAATGCGGTTCATCAGCGAACCCACAACCCCAACTGCCAGCACTCCAAGACCGGGACTGGACGACGGCAGACATCACCACCGGACCGGCACGCATCCTTCGCTGCTGACGAGTCGGAGGAAGCCTCGACGATGGCCCCTGGTCTTTCGCTTCATCAAGGGTGCCGTGCACGGCGCCATCATCGTGCCCGTCATCTGGCATGCGATTTTCACTGCGTTTGTGGTCTGGCTGGACAAGTATGTGTTTGAGAGTGTTGGGTTGCCTTCGACGATAGTGAGTATGCTCCTTCCGGAGGATTTATTTACTTCGTTGTTTACTAACAGTTCTAAATAGATACCCTCCCTCTCCATCGTCGTCGGTCTGATGCTCGTCTTCCGGAACCAGACCTCGTACAACCGCTTCTGGGACGGGCGCAACGGCATCCAGACAATCAACACGTGCATCCGCAATCTCGTCCGCACGATTCTGACCAACAGCTACACGACGGCGCGGCCGTTGACGGCGGACGAGAAGCAAGACGTCGAGCGCACCGTCAAGTTCCTGATGGCGCTGCCCTACGCCGTCAAGAACCACCTGCGCGCCGAATGGGGCGCCGCCTGGGCGTTGGGGTCCGCCGGCCACGAGATCGGCGAGGACGGCGCCTCTGTCTTCAACCCCGTCTATGCCAGCTTGCTGCCCGTCGGTCTCCAGGGCCATGAGGACGACGGCCTGGCGCTGCCTTTCCAGCTGACTTTCTTCGTCGACAGCTTCATCAAGCGCGGCGTCGAGCGCGGCTGGTTCCACGCTCCGGGCGCCAGCCAGATGCAGGCGCAGCTGAACACGCTGACGGACGCCTTTGGCAAGATGGAGACTATCAAACTGACTCCGATTCCGGTGGCTCATTTGTAAGTCCTTACATATAGCACCAGTCTACCTACAGTACATACATGTACATACATGTACTGTACATGTACTGTACATGCCTGCTAATTGCCGCAGAATCCACCAAAAACAAGTCCTCGCGCTCTTCGGCTGCGTGCTCCCCTTCGCCATGGTCGACGAGCTCGGCTGGTGGGCCGTCCCCATCGTCACGCTCGTCATCTTCACCCTCTACGGCATCGAGGGCATCGGCTCGCAGCTCGAAGACCCCTTTGGCTACGACCGCAACGATATCAAGATGGACGCTATCTGCCAGGATGCCAACGTTGAGCTGGACGTTATCCTTGAGGAGTGGAGGAAGACGACTGCTGCGGCAGAGATGGCTGTTAAGGCGGAAACGACGCCTAATGGTGGTAGTAGCGAGGAGCAGCAGCAGCAGGAGCAGCATGCAGAAAACGGCGGAAGCGTTGTTGTTGCTGCTGCTGCTGCTACTCCTCAGGTCAAATACAACCCCGGAGATATGTTTCTCAGAATACGGCCTTCACCGAGGGCAGATAACTGAGGCAGGTAGCTAACTAAGTATTAACTAGCTAGTTAGCTAGTTAGCTCACTCGCTTTACCTTCTTGATTCATCCAAAGGAATAAATACCATAAAAATATATAGAGGAGGAAGAGGAGGAGGAGAAGTGGAAGGGAGGTAGGTGGATTTAGTTAGTTGAAGGAGGAACTTTTGTTTTCCTTTTTTTTTGAATGATCTAATGATTGAATGATTGAATCAGTCCAAGCAGTTAATGAAGATCCATTCGAAGAAAGCCACCAAAGCCAGCCAGCACGGCAACTATTTTATATAAACGAGACATTGATGATGGTGTATGGATATTTAATTAGTCTATTTGTTTCCTTCATCCCATGTCATGTCATGTCATGTCAATATATATCTTACCTAGGTTAGGTTAGATTATGTTTGTCCCTTTCATCTGAATTCATGAGCTTGAATATGAGAATATTGTATGTCATTAATTAACTAATCAATAAATGCCAAGGCTTTGCCTTCTTTCTTTTTTTTTCTTTTCTTTTTTTTTTTCAAAATTAGTCAACGTCAAGTCAAATCAAGCAATACATGTATGTTTGATGGTGATGAGAAGAAAGATATGATTCTCAACCGAAAAAAAAAAGACAAGAATTGGATGAAAACAGAATACAGAGAAATGATTTGTACAGTACAGTACAACATAGAAGAAAGACATCATGTTTATGTCAAATGTGTCGTGTAGCATGAGCACCAATGAACTTCCCAGTAATAACCTGCCAATTTAGGCTCCCTTCTCAAGGAGAGGGCAACCTCCTTCACCACTGCTGTCACTGTATGGGGACGACTTCGAGTCAGAAGACGACGACGTGCTACCTGCGTTGCTACCCGCCTTGCGCTTCGGTGACTTTCGAACGCGACCAGGATCCTTGCCGTCTCGACTGCGTGCTCTCTTCTTGCTCGGAGATGACGGAGAACTCATGCTGCCTCTGCCAC
This sequence comes from Rasamsonia emersonii CBS 393.64, assembly GCF_000968595.1. Taxonomy (NCBI): domain Eukaryota; kingdom Fungi; phylum Ascomycota; class Eurotiomycetes; order Eurotiales; family Trichocomaceae; genus Rasamsonia; species Rasamsonia emersonii. Next base: position 21,189 of record NW_013562903.1, on the reverse strand, counting down.
GACGCTGCTTGACAGGCGTCTGCGGTGCATGGGCGTGGCTGCGCTCAGGTGTATGGTTCTGACGACGGACTCGTGTGTTAGCGGATGGTTGTATGGGAGGACGTCGAGGCTGAGATGGATCCTTCGCCGGGGAACGCGTTCTTCTCTGGCGTCCACGATGGGGAGGACCGCCTTCGTCGTCAGAGTCCTGTTCGATGACGATAGGATCCTCGCGTGATGAGCCCACAAGACGGGTGTTGTAGCGATGGTTCGTTTTCTTCGGTTCTGCATCGTGATGGAGCGACGGACGGCGACGAGGTTTGTGAGTTGGAGACTGGGGCTCAGTGCCCGTGCTGGAGGAGTCTTTGCTTCGTATTTTCTTCAAGTCCTCATCCTGAGTGCGAGTCACCCGCGACAAAGCGAGCCGGTCAATGGTCAGCCTGTTGACTGCTTTGATCGTCTTTATGCGGTTTCCAGCGTCTTCCAGATCGATCAGTTCGGCCTTGACGCTCTCCATGGCCTCGATCAGCCAATCTTCACTCCATCCAAATTGTCTTCCATGGATCGTCTTTGTGCCGTTCTCGCACCAAAAGTCATATGCGGCTTGGATGTTCCAATGGTCTCTGTGGTTCTTAAGCTGGACATCCCACAGTTCTCTGAGCTGCCAGTATTGGGTGAAGAGATAGTTGTATTTCGCTCTGAGATTGCCAGTCACATGTCGAGGATACGTTTTCGGCAGGTTCACCTCACAGAGCTAATTAAGTAGAGCATCAGCAGAGTAGACAACAGACATAACTGAATATAATAGGATATTCCATGCAAAAGGAAAAAGGGAGACACAGCAGGCAGCTCGATGGAGGACCAGAAACTGCTCATAGCATCACATCCAGAGCAGTCGTATGTAGGTGGCACTCCATCAGATCAGACGAAAGACACCAAAATAAACAAAGACTTACCCGGAAGATGGGATCACCATCCTCGTTCAACTTGACATTTGTCGTAGCTGACATGGTCTGCTACCTGAGCAGGTTGTAAGAGAGGCAATGTTTGAAAGCTGATACAATATCGTTCTGAGCAGGCTGTGGGAGAGTTGTAAGATAGGTGTTTGTAAGATGAGGCGAAAGTGTCGTTCTCACCAGGTCGTCTTTATGTAGTCTCTCTACTGTAGCATTCACTGGAAGATGGAAGGCCGATTCATCTCAAAAGGAGGGACACTCACCTCAATAAGGACCTGAGGCGGGCCCCCTCCAATGTGCCTTTGTTTGTGTGAGATGAACTGGGAAGGTACGGGCATTTGATTCACCACATGCACAATTGTATTCTCAGCTGTTGACCTTTGAACAATTGTTCAGACATTGTTTGTCTTCACTTGAAGTGCACCCAATGTGTTGCCTGTCAAGCTCAGGACCAGAATGGAACAATGGTTCAGACAGGCGAGACAATGCAAGCACGTCTACGATACAAGCTTCCTGCAGGAAAGTGAAGCATTTCAGAAGAAGTCGACTACTCACTCTCCTGCTCTTTGAAGATCTTTGGCAGAGCAAATACTACACCAGATTAACCGTCTTGTAGCCGTAAACAGCTTCAGCTTTACAAAGTTTTCAGGTTCTGGGAAAAGGTAAGTCAACTTTCATTATCAATTCCTGGCCGTGCGCTGATTTTCCGTAAGGGACTGGCAGTAAGAAACAGAATAAGCGCAATGCGGCTCAGCGAGACACACTGCTGAGACAACAAAGAACAACACAGAAAGAAAAAAAAGAAATATACATAGTAAAAAAATACTATATATCTCAAGTGCAGTCCTGTTTCCCTTGAGGAAGGCATATTCAAATCGCTCTCAAGTCCGTATTGACGGCCTCATTTAGACGATGCAAGGCAATCGATAGTACTTCGCGTGGGAGCTGTCGACGAATTCAAGCTTTGCTGTGATAACCCCCTAACTTTCCATGGTCACTGATGGCTACTATTGTTCGCGTAAGCCTCCCTACCCAGCATAATATTGTAGGATCTATAATGCTTAGTGTTCAGTTTCTTCAATCTCGGGCGTTTGAACCACCTACTGGTGTCATTAAAATCCTTAAATTCATCTGACATTCAATGACCGTATGAAGAACGTGGAAATTCTGTGCCAGAAGATTTCAACATATCTCTGATACGTTGTTCTAGGATCTACATCCAGCGTGCCACAACCCCAGACCCAGGTTTGCCCATAACCAGAGGATACATTGGTCTTGGCCAAATCGGAGAACCAGCTCCTAATAAGATTTGCTGTACAAGTCTTGATCCAAGCATGGGGATAGAAGAGTAATTATCAAATGCTTAGCTAGATGCTGGTGCAATCCTTGCTGAACACAATAGAGGGCATAGTCTTGCATACTTTTATAATGAGCTGCAGAGCAAAGTATAGGACTTCCTAGTGCTTACTCTCATTATCTGTGATAAGGGGTCAATAAGTTAGGGGAGCACTCTAACTGTAAAGTGGCCTTTCTTCTCTTTCTTGGTCGTATCAACCTCAAAGAATACCCTTATGGCCTGGAGACCTATGCTAACAAGCTGCATATTCTCTGTTTGCTCAAGCCACAAGTAAAAAGGCTTCAGCATGACCTGAAGCTCTTCCTGATTAGCTCTACCATAGAGCTCACCTAGGCACACCGGCCATTTGCCGACACTCCATGATGTTGCTTTTCACCATGACCAATACCAATACCACTGGGAGAAAGTCCCGATTATTTCCTGAGCAAGGTCTCCGCCGGTCTTTGATGACAGAAGCATATGCACTGCTTCCATCACAGACTCACGCCCTTCTTGGTGAGGAACAAGGGATTCTATGGACACCAGTAGGCAGATGTCAGTAACTGTATACCTTTCTACAGACTGAGAGCAGTGTATTGACCATACCGTGATCTTCCCAGCACATCACTATGTTGTTTTGTATTCAGTATCAAAGATTATTTCGGCACCCGGACTGGCGATTAGAGCCTTCTGACACATGAGGATTGTTGATGTTATTGTAAGGAGAGATGCAATTTGCTGCAGAGCAGCTGGAGATCATCCAGGGGCGAGGATTGGAGGATGCGAGCCTTGTGCCACCATGCCAAAATACGGGATGTTGATCCGTATATAGAGAGAAAATGTAGGGAAAGAAAGGTTCGGAATCGGTTTCTGGCAGTATATTCATGCTCAATGGCCAGTTTCTTCGTGGTTTCATTGCAGCATACTGAAGCTCGGTCGGTATAAACGGAAATTCACCAGTTGCTGCAAGTTAAAAGACCGTGAAGAGACCATAGTCCAGGGCACTCGAAACCGATCCGATAGGCATGGCCATATTCATCCGTGTATGCACATTAAAGTCATGCAGATGGTTGTTCACAATGGGGCCTCAACTTCCCCTATAACATTATCAATGATTGCGTCGGTGTTGATATCCTTTAGGAGCCGGGACACCGCATCTCGGTGACTGCCATACTGTAGGCTGCGGTCTTCATCCGCTGAAGCGATCATGATTCGATGACGATATACTTTCTTTGCTGCAAGTGCGACTATTGACGGTGTGAGATAGTTTACACCGTGCAAGGGGGCGAGAGATCTAGTCGACCTGTGAGTGAGCGTCTTCGACAGAGTGACAAGTACCATATACTGACTTGGCGAGAAGAAGGAAATGGGTTGTTGCTTTGGCAGATATGCCCCCGGAAACAGCACGATTTAGCCTTAGAAAAACGACGATATTCTGCAGATAGCGAACAACTTCTGCGGAGACAAAAACGTTGTCCCTAGCCAAGCGCAGCTTTGATATGATCTACCAAATCCGTCAGCCATGCAGTTATGTAGATGTGCATCGAAGGGCTCCTTTGCCACCTCCTCATCAATTTTATATTGCCTGGAACTTCGTCTGTGGACGTCTACGCTGGGCTTCCGAACGACGGAGGAGATAGATGCTTGATCATCGGATACCCAGGCATCATCATCTTCGAGGTTAGGATACCCATGCTCTGGTTCATGAACGTGTGAGAGAAAAAGATGGTCGTTCTACAAGAAGTAAGCATGCTAAAGTGCGGCAACCCTCAGAAGAAAATAACTTACTAAGTGTCTGTTCAGAGGAAGATTCTGGGTGCCGCTTCCATCGGAGGCAATCACAGGTATAAAAAGAAAGACTTTCGGCGTGCTGTGAACTGCTGTTTTGGTAAATATCCTCCTCGACCGTAGCAACTACTCGTTGCAGGTTAGCAGTATCTAACAATTGGAGGAACCAATTAACAAACCTCAAGGGCCTGGATCTGAATATCGTCATGAGTGCGGTTAAAGTTCTTCGCAATTACAACATTCACGACTTTCCTCTCGTCTAGATAATTGTCTTTGACGGGAGACATGGAATGCTCTTGGATACCATGAGCGTTCTTAAATGAAGAGTATCTCTGATGGAGTGAGTCAGTAAGACAGAGAAAAACGATGGCAACTCCAGATCCATGTAGTTATCTTTATGCTAACAAAAGGAAATAAACTGAGGATATGCCAGCTAACTCAAGGAGTTCAACATAAGAATATCTCGTCATACTATTCTCAAGTAAAAGGCTCCCCACAGCATGTAACGGTCATTCAAGAAATGATTCAATGGGAGACATCTTACCGATTCAGCAGCATGCCGTGTCAGATGCGGAGAGTAATGACGCCCTGTCGCCACAGGATCTGGAGCTACGATCCCGTTACTGAAGTCGTCAAGAGAAGTCTCTTGGGAGCAGTCAAGAAGAGCATATGATAGACCAAACGTGTTCTGGCAGATCTACATATGACGTTGTCAGCCAAGGCAGCGGAATCAACTGAAATGCGGCAGACAGTACCAATGCCAGCTCCTTGGAGACATCGTCGATACAGTCTTCCGTTGTCTCGATAAGACAGTGCTCCTGGGCAACGAGGGAGAGTAAAACAGCAAGGTCAAGGTCCGTCAATTCGGAAATGAGATGTTCAATCTCCAGAGTGTCCATATGGGACAAGTCTAAGAGACGGAAAAGGCGAAAGAGAAGAAAAGACAGTCTTAAGGGTCCTGACGGTGTTTAATGCATGAACTGCCAAGCTTATCATGATTGAATGCTTTCGACCAAGCAGGGCGCAGGTGACGGGTGGTGAGATGGCGCTAAGGCATATCGAGTTTAGTGGGGGACATCGTATCTGGGTTAGCATTGAGGATCCATCATCGCGTTAGAAAGGGAAGAAACGCTTGGATTATACGGAGTAATACTTTATTTTTGGCCAGAAACTATTAATTTTAAAGCGATAATTAAATTTTTTGTATATGCTCTCTGTGACTAAGGAAACTGTCTAGTACCTTTAAAGCCTTTTTTTGGCTAGCATTACAACTAATATTAGGGAAAGAACAGAGGAGTCAAGGGATTACCTACCTTAGAAAAGCTTAAAGACTTTCTAGAAGTAATAGTATCCGATTTATAAAAACAAAATAAGGTATAAGCCAGATAAAATGACTGTTAAGTAGATTAAGGATATGGCTAATAACCTATAGGCGTTTATAGTTATTATGGAAGAGAAAGGTTGTAAGGCCGGTCGTAAGGTTGTTACACCCGCTGCGTACCTGATACCCGCACCAGGGCTTAGGGCACGGCTACGGATGTCACATGACGCACTGGGCCGCTGCATTCTTCTGTGGCGAACAGTTCCCTACTATTGCGGCTCTCAGTATCTCGTCACGTTATCCGAACGTTGCTGCAGGAACATCCTTGTCTCGGTAAATGAAGGCCGATCTACAGTCTTCCCCTCAAATCTGGGCGAATTCGCCTAGGTCTCAATAACCTACTTGATGCTTCCTTGACATGCTGATGGTCCCGTCTTTTGGTAGGGGAGAGCGACTTAGCATATACGTAATTCAGGTATGAAGAAATCATTGGACTATGCGAGATAAGTCCACCATTTTCATGTGTTGTGGCAACAAGCCGTCGATCCGCTTAGTGAATGAATTTGGAATCTTGAAAGTAGACTTTTCTGTTTCTATATAAATATATGTACCTGCTGGGATGGCATCGTGTCGCAGTGAAACTTGAGAGGTTGAATACTTTAATTGTATTCGCCCCTACTTATAGTTCGATGACTGTGCATAAACTATCCTAAAAACCATCCCTTTGAATCCCTTCCAGAAGAGTAGAAGCAAAAAAGAGACAGTCCGAATGCCAATATGGTCCCAGGGCAAGTATGCATCACATTCTCAGCCCCTTATCACGACAGCAGTCGAGGGAGATTCTAGTTGCCATATCGTCGAGCTCCGAAGGTTGCGGTCCTTAAGAAGCCGGGCTTGGGTTCATCTGTGTAATGTGAGTCTTCTGTCATGGTTCGTGTACAGTGCCATCGCCGTCATATTTGCATACCTTGCGCTTGCCACCCGTCAGAGTGACGTTGACAAATCGACGGGTATAAAGGAGTCGCTTGCGGGCGCGACCCTTGGGCGTCTTCGGCTTCTCGGTTTTCTCGACCTGGTCACGATTAGCATCTCTAGAGAAGCCAAATTGGGTAGATGTTAGCAACCTTGGGCGTCGCGCTCTTGACCTTGCCTGTCGCAGTCTGTTAGCTATCACTGCAATCTAGGTACAGAGGGCTGGAGACCTACCTGCGCGAGCAAGACTTCCGTGAACCTTACCCATTTTGGCGTATGACGCTGATCCTCCGAGACAAGAACGAGAGACACCTGATCGGGTTCTTTCGCTGGTGTTGTAGCTGCTGACGCTGACTTCGGCGGTGGTTGCTGGAGTTTTATTTTCAGCGGTGGCGTTGGGTTTGTGGGAATCCCCACAATTTCCCGGAGGAAAGTATCACCGTAACCGAAATACCATACCCACCTTTTAGACCCGAGTAGTCAAGTAAGGTAAATGATAATAAAAAGAGATATGCAACGTTAGAATGTGATATTTTCTTGTATGGATAGATATATCCTCTTGAATGTTCCAACCGTTGTAGATTTTGAGGCGCACAGACTCGAAAAGGGTGGGCAAGGTATGTCGGTGAATACCGATATTTCCCCTTCCAGCGACGTCTCCTATTTAATTGTGTTTCCACGCGTGCCGCTTCAGGTTCCTAGCTTGCACATTTATTTCACAAAAATAGAAAGAGGATTCCTTTGCAGAATGATCCAGGGCTCCAGATCGAGAGACTGGCAAGCGGCCCCAACCTGCCTGGCACATCGGCTGGCTCCCGGAACACCAAGACGATAGCGGAGATCTTACATGTGACGGCAAAGCTAACCGAACACGGTTAGATTCTAACTGGAACGTTCCCCCCAAAGTGGGCGAGCTTCGCTGTTGATGCTCTGTTATGTCCATCTCTCCGCCGCAAATTCATGTCTCAGGGCAAAGGCCAGATTTAAGAGAAGAACAGGATTGATGTGGCTGTCACACTCTATGCTCCAAGAACAACTGTGTTGGTGATGGCTCCACCTAACCCCCTGGCCGATTGGGAGAGGGTAGGCGACAGGTTCTATAGGAAGGTGCGCGTATATGACGCCGTGTTTGATGAAGACCTAGAACTAGAGAACTACATTGTCGCTGGAGCACCTTATGGAGGAGCAGTTGGTATCTTTCTCTCCATCCAAATCAGGACTGGGACGCCGTGCCCGGAACCATGGCTGATTGTTGGGCATTTTAGCTCTGTATCGCGACGAGAGCAAGCTTTACAGGTATCGAGATGCACAGACATTCAAGTCTAGCATTGATATCTACTCATATTCGGGAAAGCTCATCAGTCGAATAAATGTCTGTGTTGCCTGTTCTGCTCCTCCAAATAACATGTGGCTGACGGATAGCAGTGGGAATTTGGCTCCATCCGAGGGCTCGGATGGTCCGATAATGAAGAGCTTCTTGTCGTGACCGAAGATGGTACGGTTCGGCGCTATTTCGGCTTACATGGAGACTTCGCACCGTTCTCATTGGGAAATGTACATTGAACTCCCTGGAGACTAGATGTTTCCTGACTAACTGCTTTCTCTAGGGGGCAGAAGAGTATGGAGTTAGGAGCTGCCGCTTCTGGTCATCTGGCTTCGTGGCACTGCTGTCAAACAATCAACTGATCGCCGTTTCTAATTATGCTGAGCCTAGGCCAAAGTTATTGGCACCCTCTCCAGAGGGAGAGGTATCTTCATGGTCACTGATCCCCCCGTCTTATACGCTTTCACGTTCTGTGGAAGTTCTTCTCGCAGTGGATAAGACGATCTATGTAGTCGATGCTACCGAAGCGGAGGATCGGATGTTACAGAATGGGCCGTTTAAGCATGTCAGTGTGTCACCGACTGGCCGCTTCGTGGCTCTCTATACGAGCGATGGTAAAGTCTGGGTTGTGAGCAGTGATTTCCAGAACAAATACAGCGAATACGATTCCAAAGCCAAGACCCCTCCGCTGACGGTGGAGTGGTGCGGAGATGATGCGGTCATTCTTGCATGGGAGGACGAGATTCATATGGTGGGCCCTAGTGGAGCGGCTTCCAGGTGAGCATGTCAATCCCGGAATATATTGAATCATTTCTGATAAAGTAAGGTACTACTATGATGGTCGTGTACATGTGATCCCTGAATTTGATGGCGTCAGATTGTTGACCAATGAATCCTGCGAGTTTCTACACAAGGTCTCCGGTTAGTATCATCACTGTTGCGGCGAAATTGGTGTGCATGGAGACTAATGTCGAACAGCCGTGACGGAGGAGGTTTTCCGACTTGGGTCTACATCTCCAGCATCAGTCCTTCTGGACTCGGTCGATCAATTAGAGAAGAAGTCTCCCAAAGCTGATGAGAACATTCAACGAATCCGGCCCAATCTTCCGGAGGCTGTTGATATTTGTGTCAAAGCTGCCGGTCACGAGTTTGACACGTATTGGCAGAAGCGGCTTCTGAAAGCGGCCTCCTTCGGAAAGTCCGTCTTGGAGCTGTACAATAGCGACGAGTTTGTGGAAATGACGGAAAGATTGAGGGTGCTGAAGGCAGTCCGCGATTTTGAAATAGGGATGCCAATTTCTTTTGATCAGTATCTCCGCTTGACTCCTGAGAAGCTGATTGATCGTCTCGTGAATCGCCATGAATATCTCCTGGCAATACGAATTTCTGAATACCTTCATATTCCGGTCGATAAAATCTACGTCCATTGGGCTATTCAGAAAGTCAAGGCCTCCACAGCCGACGACGATGCAGTATGCAAACTGATCGTGCAAAGGCTGGAAGGGAAATCGGGCATTTCCTTTGAAGCGATTGCACAAGCTGCTTACGATGAGGGACGATCTCACCTCGCTATACAGCTTCTGAATTATGAGCCCCGAGCCGGCAAACAAGTCCCTCTGCTTCTTAATATGGAAGAAGACGAAATCGCACTCGATAAGGCCGTTGAGAGTGGGGATACTGATCTTTTGTACTATGTTCTGCTGCACCTCAAGAAAAAGCTTCCTCTTTCGAGCTTTTTCAGGACGATTAACGACAGGCCCACAGCTGCCGCTCTTGTGGAAACGTCGGCAAGGGAAGGGGACACCGAACTTCTGAAAGATTTGTATTATCAAGACGATAGACCCATCGATGGTTCCAATATTCTGATCTCAGAAGCACTCAAGCAAGATGAGGCTCAGGGGAAAATAGAGAAACTGAATCTTGCATCCCGAGTCCTCACGGAGTCCAAAGATCCTGCCATCCTATTCCAGCAGAAGTCACTCTCCGAAGCCGCGCAGCTGCTCAAGGTTCAGGAGGCTCTGGATAAGGAACTATCAGACGGCCCGGATTTCGTCGGGCTGAGCTTGAATGAAACAGTTTACAGGCTGATAAAGTCAGGGTATGGAAAGAGAGCACAAAAGATTCATAACGACTTCAAGATGCCAGAAGCCACATATTGGTGGGTAAGATTGCGAGCTTTAGTTGCCAAACGCGACTGGGGAGAGTTGGAAGAGATTGCAAAGGCCAAGAAATCTCCGATTGGCTGGGAGGTGAGCAGCATGCAACATCCATGGATCCCTGTTTTACCATCCTAAAGAACGCGCTGACGGAGATAATAGCCTTTCTATAATGAAATACTGGGCGCCGGTAACACCAAACTTGCCTCGACATTTGTTCCCAAATGCACGAACCTGCCCGTTGCAGAAAGAATTGAGATGTGGATGAAATGTGGTATGATCGTGAAGGCTGGAGAAGAAGCCATGAAAGCCAAGGATGTCAACACCCTTGAGCTTCTCAGAACAAAAGCTTCCGGACCGGCGGTCAGCGAAATTGACCGCATGATTAACCAGCTTAGGCCGAAGAAATAGATAGGAGGGAAATAAACCTCGCAGATACAATGCTTGCGCCTGGTCCTCAAGTAATCTCATCCTCCTCATCCACTTCTTTGGGTTCGTCCGCTACCTGGTTGTCTGCCACCTGGTTGTAGCTCACGGCCGGGGCGTTTGTCGACACTGGCAGAGATTTCTCGGGTGCCGTGGACGTCATAGGCTGATCATCATCTACCATAGCATCGTCGGCATCGGCACCTTCCATGGCTTCTTGATGATGCTTCGTAGCCTTGAGCTGTTTGCGGTTGATCTCATCCCAGTTTATCTTTATAAAGATGTTAGTGCGCAGGCTCGAGAAGCAAACAGCAGCCTAATGTTCCGCAAAATAAGGCCTTGCTTACTTTTCGCTCTTTAATTTTCTTTGCTTTCCCTACGCTCTTAGCTACTTTCTTCTCCAGCTGATCCATAACGATCTCGGCCCTCTCGATGCCTTTCTGTTGTCGTCGACGTTGGGCCCGCGTCTTAGGTTTGGACTTTGCCTTCTTCTTTGACACTCCCGCATTTGCCTGAGCCGCTAGAACCGAGGGGGGTTTCGGAATGGCCGTCTCTGCTCGTGGCAGGGACGTCAGCGATTTGTCGACCTCATCTGAGGGTGACGCTGCGCGCCGCGCAGCTCGAGAGTGTATTGACTTGGCTGGAAGAACAGAGTCAGACAGAGAAGTCTTGATAACAAACAAAGAAAGGAGTAGACTTACGTTGTTTATTCTTCAATTTGGGCGTTTTCGCCATGGCTGCCTCTTCAAGACAGCTGTTTCCCGTGATTGAGAATTCTCGATATTCAGGCTTTGTGGGGAAATTTTCGTCCTATCGATAAAAGTTTTCCGGGTGCGCGCAGAGACCAGGAGCGCACTGCCGAGACTTGCCGCTAGAACTAAACCGGATTCAGTGGACATGTCCAGATACCATGAATCGATCCATCAGGAACATGAAGGCTGTTTGGGATCGATAAGCATCAGAAATCGTGTATGGATTCAGGACCGTTGTACGCTCATGATCTGCGAACCATCGCCCCTGTTCGGCGACCAGCTCCTCCCCTCTCGCCATGACTGTTCGTTCGGAGAGTTACCATGCACACGCCTTGAATCCATTCAGCGGCGCCAGCAGCAACCACTATGACACGTCTTCTCTGCCCGTGCAGAGCGGTTCGATACTAGCCTGTCTATGTGCTTCTGCCGTGTTCCTGTACTATATTCTCTCATATTTTGACGCCCTGCCTGGCACGATTCCACGAGCTCTCTGGAATATCCTTGTCTATCTAACACCGTCTCGCATCGTCCTTGCGCTGGACACGACGACCGAATCCCAGGACCAAGCCGCCTCGATGACGTTTCCTAGCTTCCAAGCGAAGAGCGAAGCGATGCAACGAATATTGGGCCTCGACAAGAGTTCGTTATATTCCATATTTCCCCGCGCGCGGAGCTTGTCGGGATTCGGGAACGCCCTGTTGGGCGGAAAGGAGCCCATCCCTCCTGGGCTAGGTAACTGGGACAACTCCTGTTATCAGAATAGTATCATACAAGGGTTGGCATCGCTCCGGTCGTTCGAAGCTTTCCTTGAACGGAATATCCACGACTTGGCCGACCGAGGTACCCTCTCGACGCATCGCGCTCTGAGGGATATCATCGCGCGACTGAACGACCCCGCGAACCATGGGCAGAGGCTGTGGATACCGCCGGAATTAAAGTCTATGAGCAGTTGGCAACAGCAAGATGCCCAGGAATATTTCTCGAAAATTGTGGATCAAGTCGACAGGGAGGTTTCGCAAGCATCGAAGAGACTGACAAGTAATCTTGGACTGAAGGTGGCGGGACCACAAGAACATGTTCTGGGAGTTTCTTCTGCGTCAGAAGACAGGAGGCTCCGTGTCCATGGGGCAGAACAATATGCGTCGCTTCGAAATCCTCTAGAAGGTCTGCTCGCGCAACGAGTGGGCTGCATGCGGTGTGGTTGGACTGAAGGGTTGTCGCTGATCCCGTTCAACTGTCTAACAGTCTCCCTTGGAAGGAACTGGGAATATGATATACGAGAGTGTCTGGATGACTACATGACGCTCGAGCCTATCGAGGGCGTCGAATGTGCGAAATGCACCTTGTTGCGCACGAAGGAGCAGCTCAGTCATCTCCTGAAGCAAATTGAAGAAGATGAGGAGCTTGCAAATGGATCCCAAACCCCCAAACTGTCAGACGCACTGAAGAGCTCTGCTCAAACACGTCTCCAAGCTGTCCAAGAAGCCCTGGACGATGAGGACTTTTCGGAGAAGACGCTGTCAAAGAAATGTCATATACCATCAAAGAATAGGGTGTCGACGACGAAATCGAGGCAAGCTGTAATTGCCCGGGCGCCGAAGTCCCTCGTTATTCATGTTAATCGCAGTGTGTTTGACGAAAATACTGGCATGCTGAGAAAGAACTACGCAGACGTCAGGTTTCCAAACACTATTGACCTGGACGAGTGGTGTTTGGGGACCAAAGCTGTTGATGAGAAAGGCGAGGAAGCTCCAGAGAGATGGGATACCAATCCCCAGCAATCCATGCTTCCTCGACCAGGGGTTACGAGGGAAGTTCTTGACCGGCGATATGAGCTGCGTGCTGTTGTAACGCACTATGGCCGACACGAAAATGGGCACTATATTTGCTACAGGAAGTATCCTGTGGAACATTTCCCCGCAACTGTCCCTGAGGCGGTCCTGCACGCGGATGGAGAGAAGGAAAGGCCCGAACGTTGGTTCCGTCTCAGTGATGATGATGTGCAGATGGTCAGCGAACGCAGCGTGTTCTCACAGGGCGGGGTTTTTATGCTTTTCTACGAGTACATTGAAGAGCCACGTTCTACAGACGAAAAGCTTGGGGATACCCAGTCGGAGATTGATGAGAAGGCTCTCGTAAAAGAAGAGTCTGTTGCGTCGACTACTACTCTGGAGGCACCTTCGTATCAGCCCTCCACTGGTGAACACTTAAGCGAAACCGAGGGTATTCCGGCACCTGATGAGACGTCTTCAACCGAATCCGAGGTTTTTGACTCGGATACGTCAGCAGGGAGTCAGCCATCGAGCGTGTCTCATGGTTCATCGTCTCCGGGAGATGCAAAACCGTCCGATACCACTCTTCCAGCAGTCTCACCCGAGCCAAACGTATCAACGGTGGCTGATAAGGGACAAAATGAAGAGAAACCATCGGATATATGAGGCATTACTATCACCATCCATCATCAAGGCGCAATGATCGGATTTGTTTTGTACAACAGCTCCTTAACTACCACATTTATTGATACCCAGGAGCATGGCACAGGGCGGAACGAACAGCTCATATTGATTGAAGGCGTTGATATGTTCTTTCTTTCTCTGCAATTTTTCCCATCCGCATCCTACACTTGCAATTTCTCTTCTTGAATGTTCTGTACTATATGACTCTGCCTTGTCACCTAGATTATTGATCGCATACACACGCATACATATTCTTCTGGTGAGCCAAGAAGATAGATGTTCTGTACCTATTCTATTGCACAGTTTTACAACCTGGCTCGGTGCTACAGGAGTTTTGGAAGGTGATATCGACTTGCTTTGTTTTTTGCTTTCTGCTGGACTCAGATCGAATTTACTGGAATATTGCAGCATTTGCAATAGCGTGAATGTTAAAATCAATTTATACAGCTAGAATACCGAGTTAGAAAGGATGCATGAACACCGCACTCCCGTCCTTTTTCCGCACGTTAAAAGAAAACGCCAAAACTCAATAAACTCTCGTATACGGAGTAAGAATGCAATGCCGAACTCCCGTAGCAAACAAAGCAAAACAAAAGAGGTATCAAACTAGAAAACGCCAGCTCTGGCCATCACATCACGGAATTGCTCCAGCGTCACTCCGGCACTGACACCTGCACCACCGTTCGCCTCTTGAATCATGTCCTTGAGAAAGTCATCGCCGACACTGTCCTCCTTCAGCTCGCGGGCTATGCGACGCAGGTGGTTCAGAGTGATGGGTCCATCGGTGCCGCGGGTGAAGAGCCGGTAGGCGGCCTCGACTTCTTCGGCGAGGGAGTCTTCGCTGCGCATGTGCAGCTTTGCGGCGGCGACGGAGAGGAACGGTTCGTAGGGGACGAAGCCGGTCGAGGTAGGGTCGACGGCGGAGATGATGGACGAGAGTTCGGAGGGGGATTCCGGGGGAAGACCCAGGGCTCTGCAGGGTCATCATAGACAGATAGATTAGCAACAAAGGATCAATTAAATCATCGGTATAGTTATCTGCCGCAACAACGTACACTAATGCTCGACGGACATCCTCGGTGCGGATGACGCCTTCTTTCTCGTCTTCAAACTCTGGATTCACGGTGGAGAAGAGATGGAAGGCCTCCTTGATCTCGTTCTCTTCCTCCGCGGTGATGTTGTGCTCTTTCGCGAGCTTGGATTGTCGGCTCTTTCTCTCTTTCGGAGTTCCGCCGCCACGCCGTTTGGGGGGCTATTATTATTCCCAACAACGACAAAGAGGACAGATTAGCCACGGCAATTAAATTGACTATGTAACAGGGGAGGGGGATCGTTAGCGACTCACCATGTCGATGGAAGCTTGCCGCGGAGTGGTTGCGGTGGTATATGCTATCGCATCTCTGGGCGCCTTTGGTGGTTCCAGATAACATTAACGCGGGAGGCGGCAGAACATGCTAATAATACTAACGAACCGGGGAAGACACGCGACTGGCCCAATTAATAATGGTTTAGCGTCCGCCGCGAAGCTCCGCTGACGTGATGCCGGTGCCTGGCGCCAATGATGCGCAACTTAAATACGTGCATGATGCCTTGCTCGTCGGCGATCGAGGGATGCCTGTCGAATTATCCCGCGCATAGGAAATAAAAAAAAGATGGATGTCGAGCTGTATATCTATGACCTCTCGAAGGTGGTGTTGCGATCAATTAATTCATCGTGCAGAGTGGCTGCTAACCAGGACTACAGGGTCTGGCGCGAGTGGTACGTGGCTGCCCTGTCGCAAAGGTTCTACGAAGCTCGTACGGTTTCCTAACTGGCCATGGTAGTGGTCTCTGCCCTTGACCGGAGTCCAGATCGACGCCATCTACCATACGTCCCTTGTCTTTGGAGGAGTCGAGTATTTCTATGGGCAGGGTATTCAGAGGACAGTGCCCGGGACCACGCACCATGGCGAGCCGATGGAGAAGCTGCACATGGGCCGAACGGAGCTTCCAATCGAGGTGATACAGGAGTATCTTGAGTCTCTGGCTCAGGTCTACACACCAGAGGTGCGGCGCCGACAAAAAACAGGCTTCTTGGTCAGGATCTATACTGACTCGCTGTTATTTTTGACAGTCATATGATCTCTTCTTGCACAATTGCAACAACTTCACGCAGGACCTGGCCATGTTCCTGGTCGGAAAGGGCATCCCCGAGCATATCCGGTCTTTGCCAGAGACCTTCCTTAGCACGCCGTTTGGACAGATGATGAAACCGCAGATTGACCAGGCCCTCTGTGGAATTACACAGGGTGGTGCTGTCGGCCAAGATGTTCCAGCACCTGCTGGACGAGCAGCTCCTCCGGCAGCCCAAACAGCGCAAGCTCAGGGCACAGTGTCGAAGCCAGTCAAAGGTTACGTGAGAAACGTCAGCAACCTGCGGGAATTGGAGGAGCAGCTTGCCCTTGCATCGAATAGCTGCGCAGTCATCTTTTTCACCTCGTCGACCTGCGCACCATGCAAGATGGTATACCCAACGTATGACGAGTTGGCTGAGGAGGCTGGGGACAAGGCGGTCCTCATCAAGGTTGATCTCAATTTTGCGTTCGACGTGGGCGCGAAATATGGCGTCCGGGCTACTCCAACCTTTATGACCTTTTTGAAGGGCAAGAAAGAAAACGAATGGAGCGGCGCCAACCCAGCCCAACTCAAGGGCAATGTCCGCATGCTGATCCAGATGGCCTTCCCGCCGCACCCTCACAGCGGGCTTCGACTCCCGAGCTTACAGAGGAAAATCTCCAGCTACGTCACGTATACGAAAACTCCTCCGCTGGACAAGCTTCTGCACAAGATTGGGGATTATGGTGCCGATCCAACTATCCAGTCTGTCGTGGATTTTGTCAAAAAGAGAAATCTAGCCGCCCCGGCAGAAGCTCCAATACCTAATCTATCTTCTCTAGCCGCGTATCTGCAGTCGACATACCCAGAAATGCCGATTGACATTCGTTTCGCTGTCGTCGATCTGGTCCGCGTCGCCTTCCTGGATGCTCGCGTGAGCGGGTTCTTTGCGGAGGAACCCGGCCACAAGACGCTGCTGACGCTCTTCTCTCACTCCACCGATCTTGCCGCCTGTCCTTACAACCTCCGCATTGTCATGCTACAGTTGGCCTGCAATCTCTTCACCACGCCGCTTTATCCTGAGCAGATTGCGTCCAACCAGTCGCTGCGCGAGACCTGCATCCGCTTGCTCACGGGCTGCCTTTTGGACAGCCATACTAATCTCCGTGTTGTCGCTGCCTCTTTTGCGTACAATCTGGCTGCATACAACCACAACGAGCGCTTCGAGGGCCGTCCGGACAAATTGTCGGAAGGAGACCAAGTCGAGCTGGTGGCGTCGTTGCTTGAGGCGATTGGGACGGAACAGGAAAGCATCGAGGCGCTGCACGGCTGTCTCTTTGCGCTCGGTCTCTTCCTGTACGAGGCTCCCTTGGACGGCGAGGTCGTTGACCTTTGTCGAGCCATGGGGGCTGCGGACACAGTAAAGGGAAAGAGTCAAGTGGAGGCATTGAAGAGCGAGCCTCTCCTGAAGGAAATTGGACAGGAGTTGCTGGAGAAAGGTCTGAAATGACCTAGCGTTTGTCCCTGCCACGATCTGCCACGATCTATAATCTTGTCATTCCATCACGAAGTCATGAAGCTTTTTTTTAATTATGATTATTATTTCAGTCGAACGGCATGTCTGATAGATCATACATCTCCGTCTTTTTTTTTTCTGCGGCAGAAAGATGCCTTCTCATTTTTCGTTTATACACGGGAGTTTAGTTCTTTTCCTGTAATTGTACTCTCGCCTGGTGTAAAAAGCACTTATAATCTTTTTTGAGGAACGAGAATTTAAGCATCCTCCTACGGAGTAATACCTATGCTACCTACTTTTTGCAGCAGCTGCCCATGAACTAAAAATAAGTGCGTGCCTTACGCTTGCTGCAGCTGCCGGTCTAGCCCCTGCGGATCGCCATAGCAACCCCCATCGCGGCTTCCGTGACGCAGCGCCAGCAGCCAGATCATCATCTAACCCGTTTCGGCAAAACCTAAACGAACCCACTGCTGCGATGGAGTACAGCAGATCTCCAGGCCTGCAAGACATTATGTACTATCTGTTGTCCCTTGTGGATATTGTGTTGTATTCCTCAAGTGGGTTTGGAACATTCCACAGTTCTTCTGTCGTTCCTTTTGTTCTTTGTGAGGCCTGTTTGTCTTGTGTTGTTGTTTCCTAAGGCTTCCCATTTCGTGTTCCTTGCGTCCTGGGCCGCCGTGGATGCGGGGTGTGACCGGCCAAGTAAGTAAACATTGTACGACAGCAGCTGTTGACGTCTTTTTTTGTTCGTTAGCACACGCTGACGTCTCTTTCTCTCTTTCTCCTTTTCCTTCGGCAGTCGCGTTGCTCGATTTGTTGAACTGCAAGTCCGTCGATGTTGGCAGAGTTCAGCAGTCCTAAATAAAGATCGGGTTACTGGCAGACGAGGGGGGAAGGAGGAACGAAAGAAAGAAGTCGCGCTGAAGAAAGATAAAAGGTAGTGTAGTGGCAGGAGCAAACCAGTCAACTTTCTTTCTTTTTATCTTACTCTCTATCATCCCTCGGCTCATGTACCACAACCATCTACGCCGACAACGCGACCTCTTCGCCCAATTAGTGCAGTTATTGAGAGACAACAGCAGGGAAATGGCGCTGGACATGCGCCTATACAATCATATCGGCACCATGTCGCATTCTTCCAGCTCGTCCATGTCGTCCGGCGCATCTGCGATCAGTGGAAGCACGGCCCCCACCAGCGTCTCGTCAACAGCATCTGTCGCAGCCATGAGGTCCACGGCGTCGAGTCCATCATTGAGGTCCAGAGAAGGTGTGGTGGTACCCGTAGACCGACAAGATGGCGTCTCGAGTCCAACTCCTGGGGGTAACGTGAAGGTTGTCGTGAGGGTCAGAGGATTTCTGCCCAGAGGTAGGTTCCCCAAACGCAAATGGCCACCATGCAGTGATTGGAATTGACAGATGGCCCTCTCTCACGCAGAAATCGAACGAGGCGCGGAATGCTTGATTTCCATGGATCCGCACACTCAAACGACCACGCTCAAAGCACCCCGGACGGACGAAGTTAGTTCAGGGAAACCTCGGTCACAGGCACGCGGTAAGGTTCTCGAGGATAAGACTTTCACCTTTGACCGCTCCTTCTGGTCTCACAATGAGGCCGACGAGCATTATGCCGACCAGGAGGATGTGTATAACTGTCTTGGGGAAGAATTCCTGGATCACAACTTTGAAGGGTACCATACCTGTATCTTTGCCTACGGCCAGACTGGCTCCGGGAAGAGCTATACGATGATGGGAACGCCAGAGAAGCCGGGTTTGATCCCAAGGACCTGTGAAGACCTGTTTCAGCGAATCGAGGCCAACCAATCTCCCAACACGAGTTACAATGTCCGTGTCTCATATTTCGAGGTGTACAATGAGCATGTGCGTGATCTGCTTGCACCCCGGACAGATCCTCCATACTATCTCAAGATCCGCGAGTCCCCTACAGATGGCCCGTATGTCAAGGATCTGACGGACGTTCCCGTCAGAAGCTTTGCAGAGGTCATGAAACTGATGCGGAAGGGGGATATGTCGCGCACCACGGCCAGCACGAAGATGAATGATACCTCGTCGCGATCCCACGCCGTGTTCACCATCATGCTCAAACAGATTCATCACGATCTCGCCACGGATGAGACCACGGAGCGAACTGCGCGGATCCGGCTGGTCGACCTGGCGGGGTCTGAACGCGCCAAGGCGACAGAGGCAACGGGTCAGAGGTTACGAGAGGGTTCCAACATCAATAAATCATTGACTACCCTGGGCAGGGTCATCGCCGCGCTGGCTGATCCGAAGAACCAGCGACCTGGTGGGAGACGGAACAAGGAGGTGGTTCCCTATCGAGACTCGATTCTTACGTGGCTGCTGAAAGACAGTTTGGGTGGGAATTCGAAGACGGCCATGATTGCTTGTGTCTCCCCTTCTGATTACGAGGAGACGCTTTCTACCCTTCGCTACGCTGACCAGGCCAAGCACATCCGCACACGGGCCGTGGTCAATCAGGACCATGTTTCTGCCGCCGAACGGGATGCGCAGATTGCGGCGATGGCAGAGCAAATCCGCATCTTGCAGCTCAGCGTCAGTCAACAAGCGGCCAGCAAGCGAGAAAGTGAGCTGCAGAACGAGAAATTGGAGGAATATCAGCAGCAGGTGGAGAAACTACAGCGTCTAATGGAAGAGACGAAGATGGTGAGCGAGTGCAAGATCCGACAGCTGCAGACAGAAAACGAGGCGCTCCGCCTTCATCTTAGGCTGGCGCTCGACAGTCTCAAGAATCCCATTCCGGCCGTCCCCCTGCAGAAACGGGAAAGCAGCCTCGGATCTCTACGGGCAGAAGAGGAAGACGAGGCCAGGAGCGAGAAAGAGAACGAAGCTCCTCCACCGGAAGCAGAGGGCAGCATGATCTGGGAGGATGATACCGCTGGCCAGGCGGACCCGAATGAGACGGAGGCCCACGAGGTGCAGGCCGACATGGAGGATCTGCTTCACGAGCTGAGTCTCTTCAAACGGAAGATGGCCGCCGACCAGGAGAGGTTTGGAATCAATAAGAACTCGAACGGTCGGAGACAGCGGCGGGCATTTGGGCAGGTTCTGGTCAACAATGCCTGATGGCCCGTCCAAGTAATGCATAATAATGGGAAGGGCAAGTGGGTAACATGGTGGGGATAGTGCAGGAGTCTGGAGGATTTTGGTTTTGGTTTTGGCATTGGGATTTTTTTGTGTGTGTGTGTGTTATTTGTACCTGGAGTCAATACCCATTCACGATGAAATGCGCATTCAGCCGAGGATTCTTTTCCAATAGCCTTCCCCATTTCTTTGTTCCTATTCCAGCACTGTGCATCCTTCTGCCCCTTTTGTCTGCGACGACAGAGGGACTAACGAGTATAAATAGCAGCTGAGCTGTCTGACTGATCCAGAACGGGGCCATTTTCCTGGTCTCGTGCCTAAGAGCTGCTGCCAGCCCGCATGGCGATGAGTCATCCAGCGGTGATTCAGGGGCGCAGGCCAGCATTTAGCGTATAAAACCACGACCACCGTAGGACCTGGCATTGCTTCTCGATGAATGCGACATAAGAACCCGTGCAACACAGCGCAAGATATGGAAAGAGAGCGACGTGCTGCCTCGCACACACAGTTAATCAACAATCTTAATGACGTTCCGGCTGCACGGCTAGGCCCCACCGGCTGCAGGAGACAGAATGCTGGGGTTCATGCACTCCTGGGGGCTGCCGTGGCTCTGGCGGCCGCTCGGGGCCGTTCCCTGGGCGTTTGCGGCACTCAGCCGAGCATTCATGCTTCCTTTTCATGATCGCGGCATGAGTCAGCCCACTCTCGACCCTCATCCTCCTCACCACCGCCCTCGCCGCCATCCCCCTCCCACTCCTCCTCCCCCGGAATCCCCAGAACCGTCCAATGCCCCTCGCGACGTCTGCGCAAAGCCTGAACCGAGCTCTCCCGACATGGCGAATCCTCTCCCGTCGGAGGTAACCCCTCCGGCCCCGGTGTCTTCCTCGACCCCTGCCGCGCCAACGCAGGAGACTATGCAGCACAAGGACCCAGCACAGGAGCAGAAGCCGGCTCAGCAGCAGCCGGATCAATCGTCTACTGACGCCAAAC
>NW_013562904.1:0-28569 GCF_000968595.1 Rasamsonia emersonii CBS 393.64 | reverse complement strand
CGCGCGGCAAGGAGGCAGCGGCGGACATGGCGCAGATCCGGGAGCGCGAGTTCCACGCCCTGCTCGAGCATTTTTGCGATCCAGCCGCATACCCGGACACAGAGACGCTGAAGAGAAACTCGCTCGTAGAGAAACAGACCCATCAGGTCTTGATCGGGCTCGTCACGCCCGCACAGTTCCGCGAAAAGGGCGTCGAGCCACCGGACTGGCTGCGCGAGCGAGCGCTCTTCCGCACCTTACCATCAGACCACATTCGCAGTGATAATGATCACGGCGAGTCTTCATCGGGCTCGTCGTCCACCGACACCGACTGGGCGGCGGCGCTGACCCGCGCGGACTCGCCCGTCGCCGCCAGGGCCGTCGTCATAGCAGGACTGACGCAGCGGTTGTCGCGCGCGCTGGGTATCGCGGCCGAGGAGATCGACCTCCACCGCCCTGTCGCGTCCCTGGGGGTCGACTCGCTGCTGGCGATCGAGCTGCGGAA
Organism: Rasamsonia emersonii CBS 393.64; assembly: GCF_000968595.1. Classification (NCBI taxonomy): domain Eukaryota; kingdom Fungi; phylum Ascomycota; class Eurotiomycetes; order Eurotiales; family Trichocomaceae; genus Rasamsonia; species Rasamsonia emersonii. The sequence continues at coordinate 28,085 of NW_013562904.1, read as the reverse complement.
TCTGTTCGCGCGGTCCTTCAAGGCGGACATGGCCGTCTTTGACATCACGGGGGCGGCGAGCCTGGAGGATCTGGCGGGGTTGGTGGTGGCGAGGAGTGAGCTGCGCAAGAAGGAGAGTGAATAAATTGATAGACATAATCAACACAGCCGATTGATTGAGGAGGCCATTGTCGTGGAACTGTCCTGATAAAGCCATCCATGCCGGTGTTTTGAAAGAGCTCTCTCTCTTTCTTTCTCTCTCTCTCTGAACATGAAATTTCCTGCCTCTATCTAGAAATTTCAATTCCACTTAACCCATATCGTACATGTACAGTACTTTGTTCGTTGATATTGAAATTTGTCAGCCACCAGTCAGCATAGAGGCAGTAGTTCTCTGGTAGACACATAGCAAGACGCTGATAAGGATCTGCTTTCCCAAACACGCAGTAGCTTTATGACACAGATGTCAGCAAGAACTCATAGTGTACAATAAATATATGGGGATAGGGAACGCAATGGCACTGACCAATTCCAGTACTTCTGTACAGTACAGTAGTACATGGTTAATAGACATTGTCGTAGCATTAGCATACTTCTTGCCCTTGGGCTAACACTGTGCCATCTAAACTGTATCTTTTGCATGGTACTTCTCATCTGGCATGAGTGAAATGCTGTCGGGCTTCATATGACAGTTCAGGCGCTCCAGGAGTGTTCTTCAAGGCAGCCTGACGAAGAGACTCCAGTGCTGCATAGGAATCAAAGCTCGGAGCTGGTGCCATCTTCTTTCGCTATTTAATTTATCAATTTGAGATGACAGATGATGGGAGATGGATGATGGCGATGGATGATGGAACGGGTGATGGGAACGGCGAGAATTAACTACTAGCTCATAATAAGGTCTTTAGTAAAGATATATTAAGAATCTCTATTTAGTAGCTTCTAGCCGCTCTAGACTATATACTAGTAAATCTATTATCTTATACTTACTAATATGATTGCCAGCGAGTAGCCTCTGTTATTAAGGAGTGCTCCCGTGCCCTGGAAGCCTGGAATTACGCTCTATTGAGAGAAGATAGGGAGAATTGTACTCCCCGCGAGCCCTGAGAGGAGCCTGGGACTACAGAGAGGGTTCTCATTGACCCTGCGACGTTTAGTTGTCTCCTTGAGCTATCTGTCAAAAGGAAACGTAAGATGCGTTTCAACCGAGTAAATCCGCACCGAGTATGGCCGATACAAAGAACACCGCTCCGAAGCCGTCTACCCCTGAGATATGCTTATTTCAGTATAGAATTAGGCCTGTGAGAGGTCTATAAGAAGGTCTATATTCTCAGGAATTAGCTAGAAGAATTGAAAGAAGTCGGAATTTCCCAGAGAATTGGCTTACTCAGTCCGAAAGCCTAGAGAATCTCTGACATAAGTCTAAAGGGGACTATATTAACGATGTAGAACTGTAGGACTAAAATAACCTATTTTCTCTGCAGATTAAATAAATAGATAAAAGTCTCTATAATAGATAGACCTGCTCTGGGGCAGTCGCGGTATTTAGGTTGTAAAAGAGAGTAAAAAGAGGCAGGCTAAGAATTTAGCCTCGACATGGACATCTGGGGAAAATTACGGGAGATCTTCTCGATTACAGGCCTAGTTCGACGAACAGGTAGAGATAGATGTTAGGGGAGATGATGCGACTGAGAAACATGTCATAATGGCCGGGATGGGAGCGCGACCAGTACAGTCAACTCCCGTTATAACGATACAATCCCTGCCACAGAAAATTATTGTTATAACGGGGTTATCGCTATATCGAATATTATATAATCTTCCTAATTAGGAAACCAAGACTGTAGAAATAAATTCATCAAGTAAACCATCTATCTAAGGATGACTAGGTCTTCCAATGTGACTATCTCTATGACAATTGGCGCTTCTACTACTCAAGAACCCATATATCACTTTATTAAGTATCATCCTGGTGTTCTTTATAGTCTAATAGGACTTATAAAGCCTCTAACGCTTCTGCTATAGAAGGATCTAGTATAGTAATAGTTCCTTCCTTAATCTCCTCCTCCTGTTCTAGGTCGTGTGAATCTGTATCCATTTGATTAATGTAATGTTATATAAGACTTATAAGGGGATCCTCATTTTCATCCATTGGAGGAAGATTCTCGTCTTCTGGGTTTAAGAAGTTTTATAAACTCATTATATTTTAGATGCGACTAGTCTTGGAGATCTTATTGTAAAGTGGCTTAAGGCTTGGAGCTGGTTCAATTGGGAGATTTTGGATTTGAGGCCGTATAACTATACTCCTCTAAAAATAATTATAGATTATTATATTTGAGATATTATAGAGCTAGGAATGGATAGCCCAGTGGACTATATAATGTAATATAACTATAGAGAAAGGATCCCTTGATCGCTCAAGCTCCTTTATAATATATTAAAGCCATTACTTCCGGTAGTAGATCTTGAAATTCTAGATGATCCCCTAATCAAGAGGCTAAAAAAGACTTGTCGAATTTACTGGCAGCCATTAGATTCATATATTCTTAGGAGGAGGAGCAAGTTTAATGCCTTAATAGATGGGCTGAGAAGTTATCCATAAGAAGAAGGACTATATGACTCCCAATATAGGCATAGAACTTAAGAAGCCATTCCTTTATAAGGATACCAGTTATCTAAGCCTTCTTATTAGACCTCTAGTAACCTCCTATAGCCTCAATATTTAATCCTCTTAGAGAACGAGGCTCCTTTACTGTTCCAATAACCCATAAAGGAAGCTAATCTGTGCCTATATAATTTGTACAGAGAATAAGAGTAATTTAACACTTATCCTTCTTGATTCCTAGCTGATTTTATAAAGAAAGACCTAATAAAGGGGCTCTCCTCCAGTATAATCCTGTCTCATCCATATTATAGATATCTCCCTCTTGGTATTCCCCACATAATGTTTGTATGGCCTTTATCTCATCAAATGCAGCTTGGTCAACGGAGGCTGCCTCGCCGTAAGTTGCACGGAATTATGTATTATGGCGTTTCTTAAACCGTGACAGCCAGCCTTGACTGAAATCTGGGATAGGAAGGTTTCGATACTCTGGTATTTGAGGCCAAATCTCTTTTGCTTTTTCGATAAGGATGTCTCTAGTGACTAGCCCGCCTCGTTTCTTAATAAGCTGTTGCCAATCGTATAAGATATTCTCGAGGATCGGCCAGTTAGGTGGTCGCTGGCGAAGGAGGTTTTCTTGGGCGGCTCTTTAATATTAAGGTATTTATAATGGTCGCTGAGGCATTCAGAGACTGTAGATTGGCTAATTCGATGGTTATATCGCTGGAAAAACCAGGTGATGCAGTCTTTTTACCGTGGGCGAGGATATTGACGCTGAAACCACTCTTGGAGGGCTTTTCGCTGCGAATCTAAGATCCCTTGCCGTGGCATTTTTCAGCTTCTGATTGGTTCAGTATTATTCGTTATAATGATAATTTGACCTGAGGAATCCGATATTACGAATATCGGGAGTTTTGGATTTTTGTATGGAAAAATAATATGGGCGTGGGAAAATTATCGCTATATATGCACTGCCACGCCTAAACCGCCCCCACTGGCTCAATGAAATCGGCAAGTCTCCGACGGGGAGGAGAGGCTCGGCCGACGTACGAGAGCCACACTCGCTAGCAATCCGCAGATGTATAAAAAGAGCCGCACCCGACGGCGACCAGAATCAGTATACGGAGTATTATATACTACCTAGGTATGTACCTAGGTAGCCTCGAACTTACATATTCCACCAATAATTAATGGGATGAAGTAGGCGGCACGAAATAGAAACATGAGCACAAAATGAGCCACCGTGGCAACTCCGAACATTCCCATAAACGCGTAGCCCGCCGTGTCCGACGGGGTATAAGGATAAAACTCCACCCACGGTTTTGTTCCATTCGTTCCATTGTGGAATGTGAAATCCATGGGATGCAGCAGACGAGAAGAGAAGAGAAGAGGACGAGATTGTTGCTGGTGTTAGTAGGCCATGCTTGATCTTTTTAATTTACCATAGACTTGTACTGCTGCCTGCGTGGCAAAGGCCATCCGCCGTGAAGGCCATCGGACGTTGAGTTGATTACTGCTTTAGGGAATATTTGAACGAATACGAGTGGGGCAGCACGAATAGATTGGAAGGAAGTAACTATAATTTATAATTAGTAATAATGATCGCGCGATACGGAGCACTCTAATTGCAGCAAGTGGCCGCTCACAGAACTTTCCCCCCAAGCGTGTGGACGCCGGCTCCACTGATCTGCCCGCCCAATATTACCCCCCAGTATGTACGGAGTATCTTGTTATCATGTCTGGCGGCCCCTAGCTTCAGGCTCCGTGAACGAATTCAATTCGGGTGAGCTCTATAGAGGTATCCGTATTACAAAAACTACCCTGTAATGAATTTAGAAGTCGATTGTCCGTGGAGAGAACAAGGGCTTCAGTGAACGCGACTGTGCAACTGTGGCTTAATTGACTGGCATCTAGATATTTATCATGGTCATAATTTACAAGTTTCGATGCTCTCCCCAACCCTCTTTGCATGCAACCCAGCTGCCCGTTATCAGAACAAGATTATGCAGTCCCTCGTCAACGGAGATCGGCACACGCGAAGGTGACTGCACCATCTGTACAGCCTTTCGAACCATGAAATGGCGGTGGTAAAGAAGATGCCAAAGAAAGATTGCCGGGTGAGTGAAAGGCCCGATCATCTAGATGGATGCTCATTCGGGACATCGAAGCAATCACAACATGGCGACGAACTGTAGGTTTAATTATACTGAATGTGAATCGTTTCTCTTCAGATTCTGCAGCTGACCGAGACGCATTCGATTCGTTCAAGGTGTCGGCCTCGTCCTTGTTGCGTAAAATCCACCTGACAATCCAAAAAAGGCCGTTCTGATCTCGTGCAACAAAATCGTAGCTGCCATCATGGAGACGAGTCCCTTCCCATGAGGGTCCATGCTTGAAGTATATTACCGAGCCACGACCCTGATAAATCACCGCGACCAGTTCGCTGCGCGTATCACCACGTGGAGCCTCCTCTACCGAGCCCCGCCGCGTAGTTTCCAAATGAGAATATGACTCGCATCTAACCACGATCAGGTCATTAGACCCAAGTCCCTTTTTGACAGGAAACTCCTGACTCCTCGGGGGAAAGACATCCAGATGAAGGACGTTGAACACCGGAATGGGACGAGTTGTAAAGGAAACTTGCTGAAGCTGGAAGACTAATCTTGGCCGAATCCTGAGTCTTGCGTGACGGCCAGTCGGAGGAGGACATGCCAGTTGGAAAGATACTTTGAGACCTGACCTTGGGTCAGACTGATCCATTGCAAGTACACGTAGAAGGGTCGACAATCGAGGGCTCACGTAGTAAATGGCGGCGTTACGCGATGTTAAAGGTAAGAATCTTCCGAATATATATATATATATATGATATCTCGCTAGGCACCTACATTTCTCACATTTAGCGAACAATTTCGTGCCCTCGGGACGCCATGTATCATGATTCAACTCGACAACCAACTCGAGAGCACCCCGCTCCACAAAACCAGAACGTCTCTGCTGTACTCTGGGTGGGAGCTCCCGGCCAGGATGGTGGGCCGGCACTCTTTTTGAGCAAGACGCCCCCTGCTGGACGATTGCCCCTCACGTAGTATCTAGGGAAATATGTCGACGAGATTATCCTCCCGGTATGGTCTTGCGGTCACGTGATTCACACCCCGGTCGCACGTACAGTATGTTCGGTTAGGTATGGCAATAGTCGATTCTTCAGTCCTTGGGGTGAATCATACCAATACTCGATCTTCCATGTTCAATTTCTCCAGTCTTTTTGATGTAAATCAGGCCTGTTGTAAATTTGTTTATCTCTGCTACTAAGAGGCAAGAGAATTCGCTGTGGCGCGCTATGCAGTGGATCCAGACTAGTCCACTGCTAATGAAGTGGCCTAGAAAAGGTTCAACGATGATACAGGGAGTTCTGCCAAGCATAATGCAAGGTTATCAAAGCAGAATAATCCAGATGTCGGCTGGAGTGTCACCGTAACCGAGAATGGTGAAAACGGAACGAATACGAGAGCATTTCTTCCAACTCACCCTGCTTCCTGGGCACCGAAAATAATTGCTATGATGGAGCAAGCAATGAGCAAAACCAAAACCAGATCGCGAAGACCTCATTGCAAGTCCCGCCTAGGATGTACGAACTGTAAGAGACGCCGGGTCAAAGTAAGTGGTTTCTTTCCTGAGTCCTCACCTCGGTGGCGCAAACTTTCTGGACGGGCTTCTGCCAGGAACGCCAGCCCCGAACTTCTTATCATTTCTGATGGTTCTGAAATAATCACTCTTCCTCGTTCCTCGTTGGAGGGTGGGCTAGATCTCATGCTGAGCCTTGATCAGGTGACCGGGCGGTGAGATGCTGACTGCTCGCAGTGCGATGAGAAGAAACCCGCATGCTCCAACTGCGTTCAGCGCTCAATTACATGTGATTTCTTAACTCGGATCACGGATTCTGTGTCACCAGCCGCTTCGCTACCCGGCGTGGCATCTGAAATGGGGTCTTCACGATCATCAAATCGAAGATATCGTTTCAAGCCATGCCAATATCAGTCGCATACCTCTCCTTCATCCAGGTCGCCAGACAGTCAGGCTAGGACGTCGGTAGGGACTCAGTGTGATCTCTCAGCCAGTCAGAGCTTTGGGGCAGTACAATTGACTGATTTGTAACTTTTCCACAACTTCACAACGTCGACATACCGCACCATAGCGGAAGATGCCAATGGTTACGCTCTATGGCAGATTCATGTTCCTCAGTGGAGCTTTGTCTTTACTCCCGCCAGAAGGTGCTCCGAGATCCTGAGACCAAAGCAATTCGGAAGCTAGAGACTCTATACATTGGCTATTATCTTGAATTGTCTTTGTTCACAACAAGGCTTGAAACGAATGGCGACAACATCCACTTGCGCGATGCCGATATCGTGGTAACATGGACCGGGGACGGCGAGCTTGATGAACTGCGTTTTCCCGTTAAGCCAGCTTTGGAGGAGCTCGAAAAGGTCGTTGTCGTTTTACATCATAGTGCGACGCAATCGTATGACATGGGCGACGAATGCTCGGCCTGGTTTTCTGCACGTCTAGGATTCGAAGTCAAGCTTGTCTATATCGGTGACCGCTCCAGGGCGGTCCTTGGTTCGATAGCACCCAACAGCGAGGCAGCTACCCAGCGAGCGTCCTTCGCAACTCGACTACGTTCGCGTATCCCGTTCCTGGCACGACCGGAAGAGCGGCTGGCGTTCAACGACATAGCGCATTACCTTGTTGTGACCGAAGAATCCAATCAAGAGGTCACGTCCCGTCTACAGGACGGTCTGGAGAGATGGACATCACCAAATTCCGACCCAACATCGTGGTCTCGGGGGCCTCTGGTCCTTTGGTTTGGGGCGAGCTCACGTTCCACGGTGGAATCAAGATGGCCTTGACGGCCAATTGTTACCGATGCCAGAGCATCACCGTCGACCATACGACCGGAAAGACCGCAGATGACGACCGCGGTCTGGTCTGGAAGAAGAAACTGAATAAGGATTGCAGGGTCGATCCGGGCGCAAAGTATAGTCCCGTGTTTGGTCGCCATGGGTTCTGCCTCGGCGAGAGCAGGGACGAGGAGCTTTACGTGGGACAAGACGTCGTCGTTACGCGGTATAATGCCAAACGAACCGTTTTCGGTCAGTTCTTCCACCAGGTATTATTTCATCGACCAAACTGCTAACTGAATCCTTAGACTGGCCTAATCTTACCAGTTATGGGCGTGCTTGATGAATCACTACAAAACTAAGTCGTTAACGTCCTTCAGATATTTATTACAAGAATCTTTCTCGAAGGAACTGAGTTTCTTTGCTCTGGTTTACAACTTACCAAATTCTTTTACTCATCACAGATGTACAGTGCAATCGTCACGTTGTCGCCCGTCTTTACAAAAAGAATCTCATGAAAGCTGAGTTCAGATTGGATGTTGGGTATTGTAGTTCTCCAGCATTAAACAAAGTGTGTATGCTCGGGTCTTCAATGAGTCCAGGAACATCCATGTCTACAGAGTTGATGAGCTCAACGCATTACTACTACCACAGAGGGCCACATACAGCTTATGGCCGCGAGAAGCCTGAGGAAGAATAACGATGATGACGATGATTACATATCAACAAGGTATTCAGAAACAGTTCGGCGGATTGGTAAGAGCATGGGTTTGTAGATTGTCAAAAGTACACCAACGGGTATATCGGAAGTCATCCAACAAAGTCCAGAAATATTTTCAGACCAGAGAAGAAAAGATGGACACTGTAATAAATTGTAAAGACCATTGGAAATGACTCGTCAAAATCCAAACGCGCCTTCTATTCATCCACAATAATATAATCCGGATTAATTTTCCGTCAGGATTACTGGACCTCGTGTGGACCCTTGATCTCCGGAGTACGATAATATGTAGGCGGTTGGTGCCACTGTTGAGTTTGCTCCACCGGTGACGGTTACTGATACCCCGGGCCGTATCCTTGCTGAACCGGTGGTGGTGGCATGTACGTCTGTGCCGTCTGCTGCCGAACGACGGGTGCATTGACATCGTAGGTCATCCATGGCTGCTGGGTTGACCACAGTCCTCTCTGCTTCCTGCAACCAATAACGAAGACGAGGACAAGAAGGACAAACGTGACCCAAGCATCCAAGACGCCGTCGACAACAATGGTGTACTCAGGGGTGATCCGTTTGGGAAGGAGCCATGTAGCATCATACGCGAGGTCCCAGGTGTTGCGGAGGAGGAAGAGAATACCAGTGACCAGGAAGAGAACGGCGGACTGGTCAAACGGTGTATTAGCTGGCTGGGCACTGATTTTAGAAGTACAGGTGGACTACTCACATTGCGCAGGATGATATTCGCACTGCACTTAACCATCACAAAGATAGAAAATGCCAGAACAGCGACGGAAGTCACCCAGAGAAGAATACCAAAAGCCGCCGTCAAGCGGTCAACCGTATAAAACTGCTCGAAGTCGAAGTCTGGAAAGTTGATATACCCCCATCTGCCGATCGTGGCAGCGTTATAAAGACTGGTGCGGAGAGCTTCGGCTCTGCCAAAACGGGCGAACGTAAGAACAGCCAATACAGCAGCGATTCCAACAGTCGTAAACATAATGATCTTGTGACCAGCAGCTTTGGACTGACTCGAAAGGGAGAGGAAGCTCAGACCTAGGTCAACGAGGCATACAAGGAGGAAGACGTAGGCAATGTTCGAGAATAGAAGGTGAACGTCATATAATCGAGTGGTGATCTAATCCAACGTCAAAAAGGTATCTGGATTATCATATTCGTCGACTTGTTGTTCGATGAGATAGGCTGCATCTCCTATTACGATGGAAATGAGGGCTCTGGAAGGGAAGAATAATATCAGCGTTGACCGACATGAAAAATTGCGAGACCAGTCATACATTGTGTATAGAGGATAGACCACCTTCATCCAATGAAAAGGTCGGCGCACCGGGTCATCTCACTGTCGCACGAAGCAGAAGCTCAGCAGCCAAATAATAGCGAGCGGCTTGATGAGAATGCCTTCTAGGACCGCGTTGGCAATGACCCAACCGTTGAGTTCTCCGTAGTAAGCCATTGCTTGAATCGCGCCTGCAAGAAACAGCAAGACAAGTGGACTAAGGCCACCGAAGTGCCACCAAGAGTTATGTATTCAAATTGTGCTGTATCTTAGAAGGACAGAAAGAAGAATCTTCCTGCCTTGGGGTTTATTTGAGATAAGATACGGAGGACAGTCAAAACCTGCGCATATATGTAGTAAGAATCTCCCCCTAATTCTGGCCAGAGCCCTGTACGGAGTACTCCCGTAGACAACACAGCTGAAGTGTCTGACGATAGCCAAAGTTAGAGGCGTATGAATACGAGGTTGTTTGCCTTGTCAGGTCAACATGCGCCATATCCTGCGCTACTACTGGTCCTCTGTGCCGGGGCAATGTCCATATGGATCGCAACACGAACAACTCCTCGAATGAGGCTCAAAAAATTCCGTAGGGCAATAGACTTGGGACTAACCATCACGGGAATAATACGAGGCTCCCCTAGTTCAAGCGGAATGTCCTTCATGAGATCCTACCACAGCCTCAATGCCAAGGTCGGCATAAACTTTTTAGACCTGCAGTTCATGGTGCCTGAGTTTCGTTTGCCTTCTCTAGGATTGACATTATTTTAGATGGCTTTTGAGATTTGCTCACCATGGGCATGCCCCGCATAAAGCAATAGCGTGAGACTCTTGGGCATGGGTAGATCTAACCCCCCCCCCCTACCATGTTCTAAGCTTCTAACTAGCCGCCGATCCTCTGCCTTTTCGAAAGACCAGGTCTATTCGACAGCGCCGGTTTATTAGTGCCTACCAACCCTAGTTTCCTAAAGTTAAATTTACTCTGGAGTAGTTAACCGAGCAAAATCACCCGATTAAAAAAGGCAGTAACTATGGTGAAGTAATTAGCTAAAGTGTTACGAAAACTCTTCTGGGTTAGTAGTGTATGTCGACATTCCAACTGTCCTATCCGTCATATCCTCGCATCTGTCATTGTGCCTACTGTACTGCTATGTATGTTATGCCTCCTCCCAGTACTTTGGGTCTAGGCGAATGTTGCCGGCGGATGCTGCCATAATCAAAAATTCATCAACTGGTTAACTAAAATCTATGAAAAATCTGAAAGAATGACTGATGGTTAGAACTGACTCAAGAAAATGGAAAAGAAAATAAAAAAGAAAAACTAGGTATATTATTATGCCGAAATCTAGGTGGACATCGATCTGCTTCCACATGCTTCCTTTCTTGTCTTGGATAATATCCGTTTGCTTCATGGGGAAGCCCGGGCTTCTAGCCAGGTGCCCACAGAATGTCCAGAAATCTTCATCTTCATAAGTCAAACATTATCAGAGGTAGAAAAGATGGTCAGGTATTACATGTATGTTTATGTACTAAGACAAGGCCTTTGGTTTATACAGGCAACCCAACTGTAAATATGCTAATAATATTAGCAGATATTACGACTAGTTCTTATATTATTATCTTTCTCTACGCTATCGTATACTCTGTAGGTGAATATCGTCTAGGATGGGGTCCCGATGCAGAGATTACAAAGGTAGATAGAACGGGGGGGAAAAAATAATAATAATAATAGATACGAGATTCTAGGTTAGTCTGATCATGTTAACAGGTGGCCATCTTGATAGCATAAAACACCAGCAAATCCACTATCTTAATCCCGTTTTCCTCTTTGTTCGCACCCGATGACATGTTATATCGCTCTATGCACCACGACTTTTACAACGCCCACCTCCACTCCGGCAACCCGTGGAAAACGACTTTCCCCTCATCCGCCATCCGATTCTGCCTCGCCAACACCAACCAGGTGACCAGGCAGGTGAGGACGAGGCAAGCATTCAGGGCCATGGTGGTTGCCAACCCGGGCAGATACCGCGGGGCGCTGCGCTGGTGTAGATGGTGCTGGCCACGATGCCCGAGATGGTCCCGCTGCTGATGTTGAGCATCGACGCGATGTTCATCTTCGCGGATCCGACGACGTTATTCTGCCCGAAGATGAGGATCGCCGCGTTGTTGGCCTGGCAGGACGCGATGGCCAGGAAGATGCCTGCGTAGCGGGCCTGAACAGAGAGGGGGGGCTGGCTCATTACTGTGGATGTCAACCTACCGAGAAAAGAAGAAAAAAGGAAAAGAAAGAAGGCAACATACGAGCAAGGCCCAGAATCCCCAGGCACGTCTGCACAACAATGATCGGCAGGCGAAAGTGGAAATAGTCTCCTATAGCGCCGCCGATGATCAGAAAGCCCAGGCCGACGATGTACGGGGGAGCCGAGTAGAGATTGGCCATCAGACCGGTGTACCCTGCGTCCTGCTTGTTTGCTAGAATGTGCATTATATTAAATTAGACAGGGTACTTTCCGTCAAGATGGTCGGCACAAAGTACGCCAGGCCGTACACGGCGACGACATTGCAGAAATACATCCACGTTGCATAGGGTCCAGTCTGTCCCAACGTTAGTAGTATCAGAAATTCAATTTTTTTAATAGATGAACTAACCTTTTAGATATTTCAGGTTTTCCCAGGACAGCTTCTCGGTCGTGGCGTCGCCTCGATCGGCCCGGATGCGGTCGATCACCAGCTGTCGCTCCTCCGGCGTCAAGAACTTGGCCTGGTCGGGGAACTCGTCAATGACGAAGCGGATGAGCAGCCCGATGGCCACTGTCGAGGCTCCTTCAATCTTTATACCCCATCAGCGATTGTTCTTTGTCCAAGTCTCGACTCACTGACCGTGTAGATCCACCGCCAGCCTCTCCAGCCCCGGTCTCCACCCATCAGGCCTATGGCAAAGGCCAACACGCCCGCGAAACCGCTCACCACAAGGCCGATGCTGTACAGCAGCGCCACTCGTTTGTGCACCTGATAGCGCGGATACCAACTGGCGCAGAGGAAGATGACAGCGGGAAAGACGCCCGCCTCAAAGAAGCCCAGCCTCAGACGCATGCTCGCTAGGCCTTGCCAGTTGTTAATGTGGCCTTGGTGAAGCAGCCCATTCCGATGGTCAGGATGGACAGTGTGTTGGCGACCTGATCATCACATCACCTAGTCGTGTTTCGACGTCTTGAGACAAGATGCAGGACAGCCTACCCCGAACTTCACCAGAGACCGGTTTCCGGGAAACTCTCCACTAGATGAGGACACTCAGTATGATAAGGATCAAGAGCAGTTTGTTATCAGGACTATACAGGAAATACGCTGGAAAGAACAGCAGCAAGGCGACATTGTATCTCACGCCCGTCAATTCAAGTTCCTCACTCATCCCAACTACTTTCGCCTGATCGCTCATTAGCATATAGACTCGTTCTGTGCTGTCAGTAACAACCTACCTGGCCAATATTGATCCGATCAATGACGGACAGACTGTAGACGACGCCAACGGCCAGAATCAACCGCGCATCGATCTTGAGCTGCGTCCGGAAGGGAATTTGGGGCAACTCGGGCGGACGCACCTTGTCTGGGATGGAGACGCTCTCGAGCGCCATCGCCTCGGCTTTGTCCGTGGAGGCGGTTTCGATGTCTTGCATCTTCGTCGAAGAGCGGTGATACTCAAGAAGGAGAGAGAGAGGGGGAGAAAACAGAATTTCCTCTATTCAGATATTGTCTGCTCGATATCAAAAGGTGTGTTGTGTATGTATATACAGTACACTACTTCTCAGGATCCCTCCTGTGTCTGTTTTTTTATCCATGCTACCCGCATTATGTATAAACCGCAGTAGCTGGGCTCAATGCCAGCCAGCTAAACCCTGCACGCTGTCTCGTTTAGGAAATGCATGCATGGCGGGTTGTTGTAATAATACCCCACAACCAACATTGCGGGGAAAGCTATACTATACTAGTAGTACTTAGCAAAGCTGGGGAAGCTTCTATGTTATGTTATGGTGGAGTTGATGCTAAGGCAATGCAATGGTTTCGTGGGGAAAGGCTCGTTCGGCACAGTTGCGGCACGACCCTATTTTTTTTTATTATTACCCCAGGTTGGTGGGTGGGAACTTTTCTTAGTCTAGAAACCCAAACCAGTGAGTTATGTATGTACTGTACCTAAACATTTCGGCTATGATCCTCCGCCGGATGGTCGGAAATTCATGACTACAAATATTGTATTCCTGATCAAGGGAAATGAGCTGGGTTTTCTACAAAGGCGTGGCGACTTACTAGTCAAGGTCCTTTTATTTGAAGTGACGCATAGGGACTGTAGTGTGGCTCAAGGTACCGTGAAATTAATTCATGGGGTCGTTTTCGAGTGCAGCACAGTAACTTAACTGGACAAGTTCTATTCTAACAATGCGTAAGAACAAGAATCGTGCCGAGGGATTTGTTGGAGTGCCCTGTTCCTCCAGCCGCATTTTCTGTCTCGAGGGGAACCTTTTGAGTCGGCCGACTGACTCCTTTTTTTTTGGACGAGTCGGACGTCATCAATAATTACTTCCTATCGTGTACAGTACAAACATTGACCCTGTTAGAGCACTACCACTTTATTCCCGTGCCTGTAGACGGAGCAGTGAGGGAAAATAATATATTGAAAGCACACCAACAAACTTTTTTTCAGTCAATATTCCACCACCTTCTCTACTGTGAAAAGGCAGGTAACATGAAACAAAGATTCTTGGTATGTACTATGCGTCGCTCAGGTATTGACTTTGTCTGTCATGGGCCTGACGTAAGCATGGAACCCTACCTAGGTAGTATTCCCCGAGTTCTGTTCTGGTAAACAGGATAATCTTGATGTCATAATCAGAGCCGGAACTCAAGTTTGAGGCTATGATGTGGGTGTTGTGTCAGCCTTTGTTCGAATCGAATATAAATGAGCCGGAGAACGACAACCTACAGACACTAGTCGGTCAAATCACGCCTTCTAATCCAGCAGAACAGCTCTCATTCGCATTGCTCGCTTCTACCTGTCAAGTCAGGCCCATCTTTATCGGCCTGACTATCCCTCCAGATCTGCTCCAGTTTGCTAGTGCAGCCTCACCGAGAGCCTTTTATTGAAAATGAAAAACCATATCACGCCAGCGCTTGCGCAAGACCTTAGATCTCAACTGGATGCCAGCACCAAACTTGTGACACCCAGTTCCCCTGATTATGGGACGGCGATTATGCGGTGGTCGGACACGGCGGTCAGACCTGCAGTATGTATATACGCTAGAACTATGAGGTTATAAGTGAAAACAAGGGCCAAACAACTAATAGATGTATATGTAAAAAAAATGTGTTATAGGGCGCCGTGGCATTCCCTCAGACTGGAAATTTGCATCCCAACACCAGCTCGATCTTGCTGTGAAAGGTGGTGGGCATTCAACCGGCGGCACTAGTTCATCTGAAGGTGGGCTGGTCATTGATCTTGCCCAGATGCGGCAAGTCACAGTCAACGAAGAGGAGAAGATCATTACTGCTCAGGGCGGTGCCCTATGGGGAGATGTGGACAAAACAGCAGCCCAATACGGCCTTGCCACTGTGAGTGGCACGGTTAGTCATACTGGGATCGGGGGCCTTACTCTAGGCGGTGGTTTTGGCTGGCTAAGTGGGGAGCATGGGCCCGTAATTGACAACCTTGTTGGGGCAAAGGTTGTTATTGCTAATGGGGAGATCCTCAATGCATCAGAGACTGAGAACCAGGATCTTTTCTGGGCGATCCGTGGTGCCGGTCACAACTTTGGGGTGACCGTGGAATTCCGGTATCAAGCTTATGAGCAACCGAACCCCATCTATGCTGGTAGACTGGTGTTCAGCCCGGATAAGTTGAGCAAACTCATGAATGTGCTCAATGAGAGGCATTGGAGCCCCAATCCGAAAGCTGGCTTGCATTGCATTTTTGCTAAACCATCATCAGATGCGACGGGCCCCAAGATTAATGTGGTCCTCTTTTATAATGGAGATGAACAAGCTGCGAGGAAGCATTTCGGTGGTATATTTGACCTGGGCCCTGAGACTACGAGCCTATCATCGATCCCATACCCTCAGGTGAACGAGTTACTAAATGATATGGCCCGACCCGGCGGCCGAAGGGCATTAAAGGGCGCCACCTTCACACCTCCTATCCGAATAGAATTCGTGCAGTGGCTATGGGAAGAATTCACCAGGAAGCTCCGCGAGGAGCCCGATCTGGACCAGGACAGGACATTTTTTACCATTGAGTTTTACGATATGACCCAGATCGCTAAAGTCACCGTTGAAGCAACGGCTTTCCCAACACGAGGCTTCTACCAAGGAGGCATGCTGGGAATCACCTGGTCCGACCCCAGAAAAGACGACCAATTCCGGGAATGGGGCCGCTATTTGCAATCGAAGTGCAGAGATGAGATCAAAAAGATTGTTGCTCAGCCACAGTCTGGAACAATACTGGAATATGCCAATTATAGCGAACGTAGGAATCAACCCCCTCCCTTGAAAGAGAACTTTTATTACGGGAATTCTTTTTTGCTCACGCAGACAATAAAAAATAGCTGGCGACCTGAACTACCATGCTCCATTTGGTGTGAATCAGAAGAAACTGGCTCGACTCAAGGCCAAGTTCGATCCGGCGTGTCTTTTCCACAGGACCAATCCGATCACACCGGAATTCGACTGACGGTATTATTATTACTCCTGCTTAATAAATTTAGGTGGTGGGATCTTCAACCTTTTTCTGAAAGATTAAAACACTCGGGAAAATGGATCTGGTTGTATCATTTTGTAGTTGTATGTACAACACAAGAATGTCCTTCGAAGTGTTCATTTGTTTGTTAGTTACCCCGCAAAAAAAAAAAAAAACAAACTTATGTAGCCCGATTCCAACCTCATGGGTTTAAAGAAATTCTCTGAAAAAGGATTGATTGGATACGTCGTTTAATCCATTATCCTTGTATGGGAAGGACGGAGGAGATTGTCAAACGATCAACCAAAACCTCGTCTTTCGGGGTCCAAAGAGTGCCTCACTCTTGGATGATCGAAAGGATTATTCTGAAAGAAGACAAGATCTCGCAGTTGACTATCAAGATCTAAAGAAAGCCAAGTAAAGATAATGGTTGATTGCTAGCGTAGAAGTAGCAGTGTTTGGTAAATAAGACGCGGTAGAAGAAAGACTAGATACATGCTTGGGTTTGAGGCCATATTTGTACCATTCCTTCTCACTACCATGATAACTGCCATCCTAACTGCCATAGTGGTAGTTTCCTGGGTAGTTCCTGTGGTAGTTACTACCTTTCCTACTACCATCTCGCTCTCTGGCTCGGTAGTTCCGTTGGTAGTCATCACGTGACTTCGATCAACTGTTCTTCCGTGTCTGGCATCCACGCGTTTCACGTGATCTTTCTTCACAATTAGGCTCTCAATCCTGTTAGTTGCTGACAGAGATCAGGTCTCCGTAACCTGGGCCTCTCAGACTCCCTCTGTGTTGTTTTTTTTTTGTTCGATCTCTTGAGACTCAGCCTCAACCTTGCAGATCAATGAAATATGAAAGAAAAGAACGCCCTAATTAGGTATTTATCATGTACTATTTACGAAAAAAACATAACCTATTTATGGAAATTATGGAATCGCAGAATAATAATAATAATAGCATATGTAGCATTCACGTAGCATACCTATGAACAGTAATTAGGACCTCACAAGGAGGAGGCTCACCAGATAGATACCTATTCTAGCTAAGACTTGCCAAGAAAAACAGCCCAACTGGCATCAACAGGGATTATCATTCGGCAACGCGCATCTCTAGGCATCCTCCGTGAGGGGAGGATTCTCTGCATTGTTCGTATCTTGCTCCAAAAAATTGACATCCGATTCGTCATCGGACCAGACGGAACGTTTGCCATTTGGGAGGTGATGGACGTCCTGCTCATGTTAGTCCCGTGTCCGTCGCAGGCGATGAAGTTGATGCTTACCAGGTCATCTAACGACTGGTCCCAGTTGTCAGGAGGGAAGGTAGACTGCCGGACACGTACTTGACCACAGCGGTACCGGACGACGATGATATGTACCCCAAGAAGCCCCGCCTTTCTCGCAATCTGGGTGAGAAATCTCAACATGATTGAGTCTAAAGTAGGCACTGCTGAATCATCAATCTTGTGCCATGCCTTTGGATGGCACGGGTTCAGTGGTGGTTTTACATCACACGCTTGGGGTCGTTATGGGCCTCCAAGAGGCCGAAATGGTGACCAGAGGGCGGAATCGACCCTCAGGAACCAAAAATGCACCATTAGCACCACTGTTGCTTTAGGCATTAAATACGCGGTGGCTGACCTCGAAAGAGAAGATGGTGACAATCTTAACAGCACTGAAACATTTTCCCGAATCTCCGCTCAGAACACATGAAACTACTCACGATATGGAGTCCCAGAACCTTCCCGTACCCCTACAGAACTTTATTCCTTATTTTAGGGAAAAGGCTGTGTCAGGGGCTGCTGTGCATGAGGTGATGGCGAGATTTCATGCCCATGAAACCAGACTCCGACAAATTTATGCCCAGGACACTGAAAGCCACATGATTGCAGATCCATACAGCAACACGGTTCCCATATTCGCCAGGTACGAACATCTTTTGACCATTCGGGCCCGCCAAGCCGACTCCGAGTCGACAAGGGAGCAAGAGCAGTATATCTTTCCCTTGGACGTCGCTGATCGACGAGAGACGGGCTCGTTGGCCGTGGTGAGGTCGCTGGTCGACTTCCAAAGGAATTTCCGGATCTTCTCCGAATGGTCCCTCGACGATTGGCATAATATAGTCGTCGCTGGCGGCGCGGTGACAACCTGTCTGCTTCCCGTACCCCTGCCGCACAACGCCTCCGATGGTGCTCTTCGGTACGTCCTTATGATCCAGGTTTTCCGGGCTGACAGCTTCGCTAATGCATATGCTCCGCAGGAAGTATTACCACAAAGCAGTTTGCTCCCGCTTCCGATATTGATATTTTTATCTATGGACTCAATGAGCCGCAAGCGATTCAGAAGATGGAGCATATCAAAGCTTGCATCCGCGGTAATGTTCTCGGCGAAGCCACGGTAAGCCCTGATCACATCGTCTGCGTGGTTTCTGGAGTGCTCACTTCGTCCCTGCAGGCTGTTCGAACCCGCAATGCGATCACTATTATCTCCAGGTACCCCACGCGCCACGTGCAGATCGTCCTCCGCTTGTACAGAAACATATCTGAGATTCTGACCAGGTTTGATGTTGACTGCGCTGGCGTCGCGTTTAACGGATCCCAGGTCTGGGCGACACCCCGTGCGTTAGCTGCCTTTATGACGCAGGTCAACACGGTGGACTTCACGCGATGCTCACCCTTGTACGAAAACCGTCTCGCCAAGTACGCGAAGCGGGGCTTTGAAGTCTTGTGGCAGGGCTTTGATCGGTCCAAGATCGATCGGACCATCTTCGACCGTGACGCCAGCCAGGTAGTGGGCTTAGCTCGTCTTCTTGTGCTGGAGAAGGGATGGATAGAGAGAAACGGCCGTTCCGGCTCAGGTGTAGACTCGTCTTCCCATAGAGATCGACGGGCGGGTGTCTGTGACGGAGAAGACAGTTCGGAGACGTCGAATTATGAATTCATCTGCATACCTTACGGTCCTGGATACGACGCTACAAGGGTAAGGAACCAGCTTCCACTTCACATTGTACTCCGCATTGACAACGTTTGTAGATTACAAAACGGCTCCAGAGGATCGAACGCCGCCTCAACAGGGCGCGCCCAGGGATGTCGTCGACAAAGTTGCATCGTCACCCATGTTTCGTCGGATCCGTCAAGGATGTTGTGTTGGATTGTTGCAGTTCGTGTCCGGACCCTGAGACAGAGACTGACATGGCCATGGAAGCCGAAAACTCAAGGAGATACGTATCCGGAGCGGTGCGGTTTTTGAAGGTTCAACACTGGAGTCCCATCATTATTACTCGAATTAGAGGACTGTGGTGATGGTCCGACGTTGACTAAGTTCATCTTAATTAAGGGCGGAATGTTCCCCCGGTCCGGACACTCAGATCCTGCAGAATAAACCATACCCCATTCTTGTTATCTAGATCTGTCAAGCGGAATGCACTTGTGCTTAGACTGCCGATCAGATTCCTTGTGAACATCTCGCCTGGCGCTGCTGACAGTAACGGATAAACCTGTGGGTAGTACGCTGCCTGCGGATTTCCCCCGTAGGGATCCTGATACGGCAGCGGCTGCTGCCAGTAAGGATTCTGGGAATATGGTGGATATGTTGGGGAGATGTTCTGTAGGGGTGGTGGGTAGGAAGACGGCGTGGCCATGGAGATGGATTTTTGTCTCCTCTTTTTGTCTTCTCACCCTGTGTGTACCTGTTTCCTAGTTTCTCCTTTTCTTCCTCGCGCTAGGATTTTCGTACATAGTCGTTCATAGCGAATCGATGCGAGGTTCCTTATAAAAATTTATATCAATGGAGTCGATCCCTGGTCCTTGATGAATGTGATGGGGGAAGCCTGCATTCTGTATTATCGTAGGTATCTAAGGAGTCACTTAGTCTGGGTGACCGTCGAAGAGGCATCTTGAGTACTGCAACAGTGCTTAAAGTTATAATATTTTTTATAAAAATAAGCTAAAAGACCAGGTACTATACTACCTATATAATAGTAACTATTACAGATTAATATTAGTACTACTAATTATTAGTTAATTTTTAGGTAAGTATTTAGATACAGTATATACCGTCATAGTCATGCTGAGAAAAAAAAAAAGAGACTGCTATAGGACTAAAAATTATAAAGGATAGGATAAACAAGACGACAGATTGGGAATATAATAAAGCCATTGGAATTAGACGGTTATATTTAAAAAAAAAAGCTTCTTTAGTTTAATAATATTCCCTCTCTAATAATATCCCTATCTTCCCTCTAGTTTATTATTACTAAACCACGTCTTTCCTGTTCGGTGGTGCCTAGGTAAGCAGGCGAGTGATGGTCATGACTCATTTATGGACGAGTGATGGGCTGACTAGGGCTGCAAAAACTAGCCATAGTGGTCTTTGGCTAACCCTCACACCTTCAGGCCTATTATATTTTAATATTAATAATATTCTCTGCTAAAATAGTCTCTCTTAGTTGATCTTCAGCCCTGCATTAAACATAATACATACATGATCGCGTCACTACCAGGCACAGCGCTGTCACAGTTCAATTCTCCTAACTTCGAATTAGACAATCAAGTCCACATATTGATATCAACTCCCCTCCGCGGTATGGGCTCTTAGAACATGCCCATAGCAGCAGCCGCCGCGACGGCAGCAGCAGCACCAGCACCAGCACCGCCCATGCCCATGCGGCCAGCAGCTGCCCCATGCGGCGTCTGGGTCGCCTGGGGCCGATTGAGCTTGTCGACGCCGGCGGTGACAGTCAGCGGGCGGTAGTAGATCTCGTCGGACGCGAAGGAGGTGGCGGTGGCCGTGTTCGTCGATGTTGAGATGCCATCACCGCTAATCTCGATGCCGAGAGAGACGGAGCAGGAGGCGCCCTGGGTCGAGGACGTGATGTGGCAGTTCTGCATCAGCGTCATCTCGGCGTCCACGCCGTCGGTCTGGGTCGAGAAGACAGCACTCAGGGTATAGGTGGATGGGCCCTCGGTCACTGTCACGGGCGATTTGAGCGCACACAGCTGCTCATCTGTGCACTCCAGGGCCAACGTCGTGGCGGCCGCATTTGCATCCACCACGCTGGCATCCACCCCATTCAAAGGCACTTGTGTCGGGCCCGCACCGAAGATCTGGATGGTTGTGGTGCTGCTCTGGGCCGAGACAACGGCCGTAAGGGCAGCGGCGGCGGAGAGGATGTAAGAGCTGGCAGAACGCATCGTGATCGTAATTTTTGTTCGTTCCTAAGAATATGGTGCTGCAGGAAGGAAGTTCCGCCGTAGAGATCAGAAAAGAGTGTTTGTTCCAAGAGTCGAAGATAGAGGGATGATTATTGTTATTCACAAGAAACGAAAAAAAAAAATCACACAAAAACTGACTCAACGGAACTTGCCCTCCTCTTATACCCCGTAAAAACGCCTCTATCACTTCCCCTAAATACGAAATTCCACTACAACAGGCCAATAATACTCTGTAATGCCCAAATCACCGTTGGCGCAGCAAGCAAATTCAAGGTTGCTAGTTTGGGGACTAATATGCGGCTCGCGCACTACACGGCCAAGTCCTCGTATTTCCCAACGGGTGGCTTAACATTCTTCTCATCATTGGCGCAGCTAACTACCTAGGTACCTAGCCTATACCTAGTATAGGCTAAGTAGATAGGCAGCTTGGCTCAGTGATGCTGAGAGGAGATCAGCTGCCAAGAACGACAAAGGAAGACACACCAGAACCTTGGATTCAGGAAAAAAAAGTAAGGATTTTAACTTTTGTATAAGAAAAGAAGATAAGCAAATACTCACTTTGTCCAGCCCTAAGCTCAGAAACAGATACTGGACCTAAAAAGCTGGAGAGAGTGAGAGTTAGGTTAAATGCTCACTTTACCCGACCTATATATAAATAAGATGTGAAATGTAGCTTAACCCTGATATAACCCCAATAAACCTTAACCCCTTGTTCCTTCCCTCTTTTACTCTAGTAACCCTAGATCTAACTAAGGTTGGACTGTTAAACAAGTTTACCTATATGTTGGACAAAGTGAGGGTTTGACCATTCTGAGTTATAGGTCAGATCAGGTCAGACCAGGTCAGGTTAGGTTACCTATGGGCCGGAAAAAGTGAGGATTTCACTATTTAACCAGACCAGCTAAGACTAAGATGGCCTGTTTCATCAAATTAATTCGTCCAGGAGAGTACAGTATATCTTATCAGCGTCGCGTGCTTCCCCGCGGTGGTGTGTTCGTCCACACAGGCGCCTGGTACGACGGCTGGGAGACGCGGCGACACAACCCTGAACCGTACGACTGGGTCGTGATCAAGCTGGGCGTTGCGAGCGGCGCCATCGAGGGCGTCGAGGTCGACACGGCTTATTTCGTGGGGAACTACGGCGAGAAGGCGGCGCTGCAGGCTACGTATGCCCCGGATGTCAGCGACGAGGAGGTCGCCAAACCTGACTACCAGGGGTGGACGACCATCCTGCCTCTCCAGCCCTGTGGCCCCTCGCAGCGTCAGGCCTGGAAGCTCGACAACTACGACCCGGCCGACCCGAACCCCTACACGCATGTCCGTCTGCTGATGTACCCCGACGGAGGGTTCGCCCGGTTGCGGCTCTACGGCCATGCCATTCCCCCGCCATTGCCTCCTGCTGCTGCTTCTAACCCGACGGCACGTCCGGTGGAAGAGCTCTCGTCCGCGCGCTGCTGGGAGGCCTGGCGCTCGCGGCGTCAGATCAACACTACACGCCGTGCTCGAACCTGCTGCTTCCAGGCCGGGGCAAGGACATGGGTGACGGGTGGGAGACAGCGCGCTCTCGGGCTCCAGGACACGTCGACTGGGCGATAATCCGCCTGGGTCTGCCAGGCTCAGTGAGCAAAGTGGTGGTCGACACGAAGGACTTCCGGGGCAACTTCCCGCGTGCCATCCGGGTGCATGGACTTGTTCAGAGCGATAATGCAGTCGACGAACCCAGCCACGACCACCCCGGATGGGTGGAGCTGGTCAAGGGGGAAAAACCCACCCACCCAGGCCGACACGGAGCATGTCTTCGAGGGCGCCGATCTGGCGGCCGGTGGTGAGGACACCCGCGTCTTCACGCACGTCAAGCTGACCCTCGCCCGGACGGAGGAGTGAAGCGGCTGCGCATTTTTGGCAGGAGGGCAGTTTGATATCTACCTTGATCCCTGTGTATCTGTATATAACTGTCGACAGAAATCAACTGACTATCAGCAAGAAATCACACCAACTACGAGTAAGCCACTATTCACAGAAAAGTTACTCTAATTTTCCGTCTACTGGGCAGAAAATGATAAGATAAATACTTATTATGTATGTACATACACAAAGTACATACATAAACTGGCTTATCGCTACAGAACGCCATCCCGGTTCCCTCTGCAAACTAAATCTAATATATCGCAGAAACAAGGCCGAAAGACAAATCCGTCATAAACCTCGTGGGATATCCAGGAAGAAAAGCAGCCCAACTCCAACGCGTGCCCCAAAAATAACAGACCCAAATCGTTCATAATTCCATGCCAACAGGTGACGATCTCCCATCATTATCGTGTCCAGCAGATAGATCCACTAAAAAAAAAAGTCCAACATAAAATAATATATGAATTACGCCTTAGAAGTATAGAAGAACGGCGTTGAACGAGACAAATGAAGAAATCAAAGTAGTGCAGGGTCCGTTATGAACTCTGCGTATCGATGCTCTCCAGCTGAGTTTTAGATTCATTCGACACGCCATTCGTAGCAGACGCGCCCGATCCTATACTGCCATCGGAGAGTTGCTGATTGTCCTGTGACGGCTCCCGTGATGGCTCCGGACAGCAGTTCATAGGCAGTTTTCATCCGATTACAGACGCTGACTGGACGGAGGCTACATACATTTCCGAAACCGTGTCCGGAAAGGTGTTTTGAGACGACGTTATTAGGGGGTTCAACCTGTTCTGATTCTATCTGATCTTGATTTGCTACCGTCGTAACGTTGAGGATTGCAGATAGATTGGTGTCAAGATTAGACTGTACTACAGTTTTGTCTCCATGAACAAAAGACCTCAGAATTAAAAATAGAGAAGCCCAGACGGGTCTGCGATCGCCATTTGCAACCTATATGCGAGCCCGAAAAGAGACCTGATCATCCATTACCAAAATTCAACCTGCTACCACGACGGCGCTTCTGGCGAATTCATATATATATATATATAAAAGCCAACTCGTTCGCGCAGATGTCGATTGATTGCCTACTCCTTGAAGCACCGAACATGGAACACAAGGACAAGCAGCCATCCACCCCGAATCGCAAGCCACTACCGCCTGGTCCCATTACTACTCGACAGATTCGCCAGCATGGACAATCCACAGCCATTCAAGGGGCGCAGCGGCGCCTTGAAGCCTTGCAACAGCAAGGAACATCTCACGTGGATGCTCGAGTGGCAGAATTGTTTCATCTACTGGAGGAAAACTCAAGGTTAAGGGAACGAGCTGGCTTACATCCATCAATTGCAAAGCGCAAACAGAAAGCTGATGGAAAATGTCGGTGCCATTTCTGGACTTCTCCAGCAGGCAGTCTTGGACTATCGGGCTGAACAAAAGAGACTTGATGACGAGTTCATTCGGAGAACGCAGATTTAAGTGAGAAGGCATCGCAGAATGTCCCAGAGAGGCAATTCGCTGACCACGGACAGCGCACGTTTCAAGCGAAAACAGTAAATGGCCAGGAAACATGGACGAGAAAGGAAAGACGACCAATTGTGGATGACTTGTGAGAACCATCTAAGCCACGATGGGGGAATTCCTGGGTACCTCGAATTTCCTAAACCAGAATTGACTACATCAAGTCCAACCAAATCACCTTGCTAAGGTAACATCAAATTCTATTCACTTCTAGAATCAGGAATTGTCAACTCTGTTGTTTGAGTCCCATTTTTGCCTAGAATACTTCCGGCAGAAGCAAAATCGGACACTGGGATCAGAATCTGTAGCTTCAAGGAGTGCTTTTCTGACAGTAATGTTCCAAGCCTCCCCGAAGTCTGAAAACGGCATTAGGGATCAAAATATGAGATCATAGCACCTAATAATAACAACATGCAGGAACGGACACCAGGCAAATGGTATGAATGGCCTTTCTCTGCCTCTAAATAAATGCATCTAGGAGACAGAAGAAACGCTCAGTGCCAGCCATCCTCAGACCAGTCACCATGGGAAAGCAAATGTCGCTAAAGGATCGCAGAGCAAGAGATCGCAAGAGGAGAGAAGGAGTGATCAGCAAAGCCCATCAATATTGGAAAGTCTGCAATGGCGACATAGCTGTCTTCATGCGGAACGAAGAAGGGAAATGCAAGACATATCTATCACCCAATCTAAAGTCGCGGAGTCCATTTCAGCAAATCGTATGTCCTTCTCTACTACTCATCCTCAATGGAAACTAACATGCAAAACAGGAGCGCGAAGAGCCCTGGATAGCTCATTGATCTCCCCGATGATCTCGATGATAAAGGAAGGAAGAAGAGGAAGAGACGCATAATGAAATATCAGAAGAAGTCCTCTCCTGCAGAAACACGTCAAGAGGATGACTGTGATGTACCGACGTTTCCAGAACTTCCTTCCATTGAATCCACGAGCGATGAAGACGAGTGGCGGCTCCTTGAACATTATACGAACAGCCAAATAGGAGGGGACGAAGGAATGGGCGGATCAATCTACAATATTCGGGATGACGAAATGGCACCCGTGCAGTCGGAGATGCAGCCAGTCGACGCAGGACCAGATGCAATGCCACGCCTCCCGGAACCACCCACGGTTGATCTCCTCGACGATATAGCCGGCTATCCTGATTTCAACTAACCCTTGCAAACATCGCGAGAGGTGTATGATGTTGTGGGGCATATGGGCAATATCTAGCTTTCAGATCCACGATGTTTTTATTTCGAAGTTGAGAGCTAGAGTTTCAGAGTGTCTGGCCTAGCTAGAAGATAGAATGTGACATCGAAAATGTAAAAGAAAGTTTCCTTGAATGAGACCACCGTTAAGCTGACCTATACGTTCGGAGAGCTAAAGTTTAGATAGGTAACGACACCCTCGAGCATTACCAGCAAGTAAGTAGTAGGTTGGGTCAGTGGGACCGAGAGTGTCTCGCAAAGGAAGCATGTTTCCTGGAACCCTTTCCCTGAGCATGAGTGCACTCAACAAACCGCACCAAACCCACGGTGCATTGCGTTGCTTGCAGTCGAAGAGCAACAGGGGACGGACTAATATTACAGAGTATGATATTTTTTTTTTATTGCGGGATGAAGGAGAATACATCATCCGCCCAGTTCCTCTAGTTGAAGTAAAACTCGCTGACTACAATCAGATCGCCACAGGATTACGCAACCCAACAAGCATCAATATCGACACACTCACGTTGCTGGTGCTTCTGCTGATGCAAAAATACGTACGAAGCCGCTAGGGGTTGTGCAGCGATCGAGTCCAAAAAGGGTTCTGGCTGATGCTGCGATGTAGCTGATTAACCCCAACGCACATGCATAATCGGTAGGGCTTGAACATAGATCTGCAGCCGCTCAGATGTCCATTCTTAGCGCCGGCCTGAGAACCCTTTACTGGAAAGTGGCAGAGCCTGGAAAGCATTCTGCGGGGTGCCACAGCCACATTTTTCTAATCCTGGGTGCTGTCGCTGACGTTCCTGCTGACTGCTCCAACTTTGTCAAGTGTCATGTTAGATCCAACTCAACACTGTCTTCTTATAACCCCCGGCCAAGCAGAAACCAGGGCAAGGGTGGCTTGTCAGAATCGACACCTCGGTCGCTGGTTCAGCTGAGTTGAATAGCAAGAATGAAGGCGTCTGTACCTCTGGCATTTGTTTTCATCCATGATTCTGTCACACCCCCCGTATAGTCTGCTCTATATTTAGCACTATCGAAGAAATCGTTACCTCTACCTTCTAATTCAGATTTCAGCTTTCTTACGGTATCCACCGCCTGCTAATAATTTTAGAAATTTTGGGGCCAACATTCTTGAATATCCGCGTTGTGGAGATATGCCCATTAAGAATTTCTCCGACCCCTGTATGTCGCTGATATTGATGACTCCTAAGTTATAAGTCATGATGCCTGCAACTCCCTTTCAGCCCAGCTATTGGTGGTTCAGGAGCAAGAGAGACAAGCGTCTCCTCCCTTCTAGTGTGAGATGACTGTTTTGTTCTTCTCTATTTAACGGCATTCTCCCAAATCTTGGACAGCTCGATCAACTGCTAATCACAAATCCAGTTGGACAGACTGTATACCAGGCCGAATAGATTCTCCAAGGAAAGGCTCGAAGGCCCTCCAACCACCTGCATCGTCTCCTAAATATACACGTCTAGACATGTCTACCGAACGCAAGTCAAGCGTCGCCGCCAGTGACGTGAAGGAGAAGCGACGAGTACAGAACCGCCAGGCTCAACGCAGAAGGCGTAAGTTTCTGTCTCCCTCTGTTTTTCTTTGACTTATTCGAACAGCAGTTGTGGACTGCAACAGGACAGAGGCTTGCAACCCGATTTGCGGCTCTGGAGGCTAAGGTTACAAGGCTGACGACCCTCTTGAGAGAGAACGGGATGGGTCCTGAACTCTTGGATTCTGAGGGTTGTGATGACTACACTAACCCCACCGCCTGCTCACGAGAAGAGACTGTGACCGAGCCATTGAATGTCGTCCCCGAATCGACATCCCCATCAACAACATCGAATCAGATCCTGACTGCAAACCTGGCAGAGATAGTAGCAAACATTCAATTTTGCTCGATGGCGGATGGCGAGAGGACAATTGTCCCGTCTTATGCGCCCGATTCGAATCCGTTCTCCGAAACCATCCGTCCTACACAGGGCGTTCGCCGACTAGGCGATACTTGGTTCGATGTCGGCTACGAAGGATCTGGG
>NW_013562905.1:0-29028 GCF_000968595.1 Rasamsonia emersonii CBS 393.64 | reverse complement strand
GCTGCAGCTGCATCCTCTGCCGATTTTCAGTCCGCTGCCTGGTGTATCACGTCACTGACATCCCTGTCCCACGGGTAGGTATCGCCGGCCTCTGGATAAGCTGCGTGGAACCGCTCGAACCAGGGCCCCAGACAGCGCGCAACTGGCCAGCAGCAGCCCACTGGCGCCAGGTGTCGGCGCTTGATAGCCAGCCCTGCGCGTCCTGATCCACCAGAACCACTGTCACCAGCCCTGGGTGCATCTCCCGCAAGATCCGCTTTTCCTGCCCTTGCTGCTCCGCTCTGGAGGAATCATGGCAGGCTGGCAGTCGTGATGACGATAATTCTTAGGAATGATGATACTCACCGGTGGACCCGGTCCTGAGCGCTGCTGCTACCTCCTATACGGACCGCCACTGGACATCACAACCTGCGTGGTGTCACAGACTATATATGGGCTCGTGTGTCCCTGGTCCCTTGGATGGCTCCTCCTCTGCTGGTAGACCTTATCTCCTCCTGTCTCCCTGGTGGCCCGAAACTCGTGCCTTGCGAGTTTCGCCCCGTCCCAAACAAAGAAGGAACCACTGTCTGAACTTCACTGCCTCAGACAATTCTTCTTGTTTCTCTTCTTCTGCTTCTTCCAACCCATCAAACCCATCCCATCCTTACATCCAACTCATCACTTAATCACCACTTAAGCCTTCATCATGCCTCGTTTTGACGACGCTGACTTGGCTGTCGACCCTGCTCCCCAGGAGAAGGACTCCCAGGCCAGCTCCTCCGACCACACGATCAGCATCCCCGCCCACCAACGTCGCGACAGCGAAGTCGTCGAGGTGCCTGCCTCGCGAAGCTCCATCAGCGATGCCGCCCAGTACATGCACAACTTGAGCTTGTCTCCCTCCATGCGCGAGCACCGGGGCTCCCGCAACTCCTTTGGCACCTCGCTGCCCATTCCCCGGTCCCCGCGTCCCTCCCGTCTGTCATCGGTTGTCACGGCGGATGGCAACCGGGGCATCTCGGCGGCAGTGACGCGCGACATCCTGGCCTCGCAGGTCCAGGACATGTCCAAAGAGAAGGTCAAGGCGGCCAAGAACATGGCCTTTGTCTTCGATATCGATGGTGTCTTGGCTCACGGCAACGAGCTCATCCCGGAGGCCGCGGAAGCTCTGAAGATGCTGAACGGCGACAACGAGCTGGGCATCAAGATCCCCTACATCCTGCTGACCAACGGTGGCGGCAAGACCGAAGAGGCTCGCACCGAGCAATTGTCGGAGATCCTGGGCTGCCCCATCTCGACTGACCAGTTCATCCAGTCCCACACCCCCATGCGGGCCCTGGCCGAGTACTACGAGACCGTCCTGGTGCTGGGCGGTGAAGGCTTCAAGGTCCGTGAAGTAGCGGAGAACTACGGCTTCAAGAACGTCGTCCACCCCAAGGACATCCTCGCCTGGGACCCGACCATCTCGCCGTGGCGCAACTTCACGCCCGAGGAGCGCGCGCAGGCCCGGCCCCGCGACTTTTCCAAGGTCAAATTCGACGCCATCCTGGTCTTTGCCGATTCGCGCGACTATGCCACCGACATGCAGCTCATCATCGATCTCCTGCTGTCCGAAAACGGCCGGCTGTTGACGCGGGCCAAGGACCCCGTCTCGTCGCGGATTCCCATCTACTTCTCGCAGGGTGACCTGGTCTTCCCCACCGACCACAAGGGCCCGCCCCGGATGACGCAGGGTGCGTTCCGCATTGGAGTCGAAGCGATGTACAAGGCCCTCACGGGTGTCGACCTGGAGCGTGTCGTGTACGGCAAGCCGGAGCTGGCGACGTACAAGTACGCGGACGAGGTGCTCAAGGCGTGGATGGAAATCATTCACAACGAGCAGCGGCTGCCGGAGAACATCTACATGGTGGGCGACAACCCGGCGTCGGACATCATCGGCGGCAACATGTACGGCTGGAACACCTGTCTGGTGCGGACGGGCGTGTTCCAGGGCAAGGAGGGCGAGAACGACCCGAACAACCCGGCCAACTTTGGCGTGTTTGACAACGTGTTGGAGGCGGTCAAGGCGGCCGTGCGGAAGGAGCTGGGCCAGGAATTCAAGTTCAAGTGGAACGACAAGATCAACCCGGTTCTGAATGGGGAGAGCATTTCTGCGGTGGAGTAGATTTCTGCCATTGATTGTGTTTTTTTTTTCTGGCATGGATTCCGGATTGTCGACTTTCTTTTCCGGTCATCTGGTTTCTAGAGGCGTTCCGGTGGATCAGACGGTTTGCTATTGCTACTGCTATTCGATGCTGCGGCATCTGAATCTGCATGATATCCTCGATTACGAACATGGTTCATGAGTTTACATCCATAAGATAGATGAATGCGAGCAACGGAATTCAATTCCAGCATAACCCTAAGTCGAATTGAGTTTGATATATACTAGTAACTGAGTAAGGTTATGTCGTGGTGTCGTCAGTAGACAGCAACCAAGCTACTCCGTACCCCTACTCCGTACGGATGTTCCTACGTATCCATGACGATGATGTCAGATCACCACTAGCCGGCCGTAGCACGTCGTACTAAGGTCTGATCCCCTAGTCTAGTGCGTGCATCCGGAGCACTGAGGTCCGTCAGACTGGCCCAATGAAAGCCGGAGTACGCTAGCATCTCGTAGTGTCTGATTTATGAGGTGCATTAGCATGCCTTAGCACGGCTGCCTATATGGAGTACTTCGTACGCAGTACGTCTACGGAGTACTTGATCTTGCGGAGTACAGCACTCCGTTGGATTGGATGGAAGTGTACGCAGTAGTCAGTACTGTATGCACTGTTCGAATTTTGCATGTTGCATTTTCGCATTTTTCTCGGTGTTTTACTTTTAATTTTTTTTTGGGACGCTAGTTTTAAAAGAAGGGAATTTAATAATAATATCGCCACCACTTACTCATTCACTTACTCATTCACTCATTCAATCGGCGGTTGTTCGGTCGGTATGGAGAAGAATAAGAACAAGAACAAACAAATGAAAACGAATAGATTTTATCAGATCAGATCAGCCAGTTAATTACCTAGCTAGCGAGCTAGCTGTTAATAATACTGCGTAAGCTGTCAGTCGTCAGTCGTCAGTCGTCAGTCGTCAGCTTCTCTCGAGTCGGGCCGAGTGACCCGAGATTATGATTCCATTATTCACCAGTACTAAGCATACTCCGTACAGTAATAACAAACATTAATTATCAATTACTGATCATTGATTAATCTATAAATTAAGGAGTAATTAATAATTACACCGTTAATTGGTTCAATAATTAATAATAATTTTACGAACCCTTAATTATTTAACCAGGATTCTTGCTTGCAATGACGTCTGCAGTTCTGCACTGCGCTGCCCTCCAATTATACGCCCTATCTGTTTTGGGACGCCGGTCAGGGTTGGGGGAAAAAAAATTCGTCCAGCTAATTAGATCAGATTAATTAGTGGGTTAATTAATTAGTATTAATTATTATGGAGTCTCTGTACTATATACTCCACAGGTAAGATAAAATAGCGTTAGCCTTGGCCTTGGCCTTGGCAATGCAATATAACGAACGTCATTTATTATTGCTTCTGTGCAAGGTCCAGTGTCTCCATACTCAGTATATCCACTGAATTTGTGCCCTAATTATTTGCGCCCTAATTAATTAATAATAACCTCTACGTGACTGTGGTGCTTGTGATCGGGATGAATCGGATCGATCGGAAGGGGTCGGAGGAAATAAGAAGGTTGAAAAATGCCGAAAAGGGAAGGACTTGACATTATCGATGGCACTGAGGTAAGAAAACTAGGATTTGAGATGGACAGATACAATTCAAAAAAAAAAGAGTTCGTTGAAGAAAAATAAAATCTATCGAGTTTTTTTTCCCTCTTTTGCCCCTCTCGCTCTCTCTTTTTTTTCTTTTGGCTATTCACTACACTAGGTACTTAACCTTATACATAGTAGTTAGTACCCAGATAGATCTGTAGCAACAGATAGATAGATAGATAATAGTAAGAGATGGATTTTGAAAATAGTGATATTGGAGAATGACTAACTAGAAGACGGGCAATTAATTTCATCCTTTCAGGGAGCCAGCCCACGAGAAATTCAACGATTGATGGAAAGAAAAGAGTAGTTGGCGCGGACCATGCCAGAACTAGAATAGATCTAGATCTAGATCTTGAGATGTTGTATTATTCTCAGCATTTGTGAGCTTATTATGGCTGTAGCCTGTGAGGGGTTCGCTTTTCTGCTACAATTTATTATTTAGCACATGTGCCGGGCTTACTGTCTCCTTCTGGTAGGTTCCCAATATAGGTACTTGTCAACACTACTCCTTATAAGTTTATATGAGGTGGTCATTTTTTATACTTTAGAACACTTTTTCTGATCAGATGAAGAAGCTAGAAGATGCTAACTGCTTTAAGACAGCTTGCTTGCGATCAAAAGCCATCTTTTCCTATATTTATTTACTTACTTACACTGGTCTCTCTGCCTCTTATATATTGTATACTGTAGGGTCCGGTCCACTTCCTCACTGTTAGGATGTGCTGTTTGGAGAATCCTGTCGTATATTTGTCTATTGTCTCGTCACGATCTCTTTAGCTGTCTCTATGTTTTCTGGGCCATTGCATAAATGACAATTGTCAAATGCGGATCATCTTGAAAAGAGACCAGGCAATAGCTATCAAAGCTTTCCTGCATCTATAAATATCAAGAAACTGCCTAGAAGATTCCTACTTTCATGTTCTGGTATACTTCCAATGGGGCAGCTTAGTCTTTGCATAGGCTTTACTTGAATGTATATAAATATAACAGCGAGCTCTAAAAAAATAATATACTAGTAACAGATGAAAGTTATCAAAGAATAGAATGTAAGCAATAGGGAGAATATTGTTTTTAGGAGATTTACCGGGCTTTTTATATCGAGGTAGGTATTAATTAAGATTATTTATTTTAGACCAGACCAGACCAGAAGTCCAAAGTAAAACCACCTAGGTAGGTCATATACTGTTCCTGTACAGTACTGCCCATATAGATTGCAAAATCAGACAGATGTGGAACTCGAGGCGTCATTATCATTATCAGCTTGGTCGAAGAAAGAAAACAGACTCATAAATGCAAGCATCTTTCATCTCTCTCCGAGTATGGGCGAGAACCACTCGACTATGCTGTCCCGCCGCAATGGCCTCTTTCAGCGACGCTGCGCACGCACGACAATATCGTCCTGCGGCAGCAGCATCAGCAGAAGAGGAAGAAGAACGACTCCCCACCCTTTTTTTTCCTTCTCTCTTTTGACTTAGAGAATTCGACTCTTTTCTCACCCTCATCGTTGTCCCCTCGCCCCCTCTATATATCAGGATGTCGTCTGTGTCTAGGCCAGACATCCCCACTCGCTATTCCAGCAAGCGGCCCTTAGAGGAATCCCAGTCGCTGGAGGAACTAGAAAGGGAGCTCAACGACTTGCTCCGAGGCGCGAAGAAGAGGCTCAGGCCTCAGGGATCATTCAATGCGCAGTTCTGGACGCAAGCGGCCGAAGTGCATGACCTCATGGCTAAAAGAGCCGAGACAGAACGAAAAGTCTCGCTGAGAGACTTTACAGGGCCTGAAGCCTACAGCAGGAGATACAGACGAGCTTGAGAATGATGAGGACACAGTCTGGATAGACGCGAGTGTCAACGAAGAGTACGATGTATCGAGAGAGTCTGTCTTGTGACAATTTGCAAAGTCTGTCAAAGAGAGAAAGACATCTCTGTTCAACAAATCTACAAAATGGCTCTTCAAAACAAGACGAGCTCAAACGAGTGGCCGCTACTTAGGCATACATAGCGGATAGGAATGCCAATAAAAGGCTGCGTGAGGCCGCCCGCGCCATCTGAGACAAACTCGATATATTCCAGACAGTCTACCGCAGGACGACTGGGAGGAATGTCAATCTGGTACTCCGCTGGGAGGAATATCTCCAGTTAGTCTACATTCTTTGCAAAGATGTCGCCTCGTCTATGGACTAAGAAAGAACCAGGGTATACCTGGATACTATGACCACCAACACAGTTTTGTGGTTTGAGAATTGCTTCGAGACGCTCGCGGCCACAGAAGAGGCCAAAGCGATATTCGAACGGATCAAGGCGCATAAGGTACAGCAGAGGATATGCAGCCAGCGCTCGGAAAATCTTGCCGAGAAGGGGAAGCGCTCTCTACGAGCAAGCTTCATGAAACTATTTACGACAAGTAAGATGGGCCTAGGCATTAAGGATACTGGCGCAGGAAAGTGAGATGGGAAACTCCAAACCGACTTCCGGAAGGATATGATTAAAGCTATGGAAGCCAACAACCTGAGGATGAAGATTTGCTTTGGTGCCCGATCATGCGCAAGTGGACCCCTTCGAAGCAAATGAAAGCCGCGCATCTATTTCCGTATATGCACGGTCAGGACACAATGGATGCGGTCTTCCGGGCAAGAAAGAGCCCTGAACTGTTCTCGCCCAGAAATGGGCTGCTCATATCGTCGTGCATCGAAGAGTTTTTCGACTCCGGGAATCTCGTGCTGGTCCCGGACCTGCCAGACAGGCCAAGCGTAACGGATATCAGGGGCTGGATCAAGAGAGAGCCCCGTGAATACAAGATTCGAATTATCGACCTGAAGTGGAACAAGCTCGGAAAACCCATCCATCCATGGGTGGAAATGAAGTGGTCCGACCTCCAGGACAGACGTGTGGAGTTCCTGACTCCATTCCGGCCCCGGGAAAGATACATGTACTTCCATTACTGCATCCAGATACTTCAGTACATCTGGCAGTAGGGCCTGGATTATATAATTGTCATGCTGACAGAACAGTTTTCATTCCGGCAATCCCCATCTTAGCCATTCAAATCACAGTCATTACTACTTCGCTCCCAATCAGACTATTGACTTCAGATAGACTGTGGGCTGTACTAGTCCAAAACCCGAAACTTAGTGGACAGTGAATCCTACTTCACCTTTTGAAGCCATAGAATACGCCAGCATACTGTCCGTATCAGACTGTAATTTACCTACATAGCATGTTGAATACAGATTCTCGAGGAACGAGCAATTCTAGGGGTTGTTTATACCAAAGACGTATCTTATGTCTGGGTACATCCATATAAAGAATTCGCTGCCTGGCTTTGATAGTAGTGGGATATCATCAGATAAAACTAGTGACTGTTAGGATTAACTCTGAAGACTTGAGTGAATGGAAAGGTAATGGAATCGAAAATCGCTTCCACTAGAGAGAAGATAAGGAGCTCTCTTAAATTAGGGTAAACCATTATGAATTCTGCGGTAAATACCGGTCAATTCGTTTCATGTACCCATTTCACAGGCATTATTCAAGATATTCACCTAGTTCGACTGTCTTATATAAATTCTAACAAGCATGCGTCTCTACTTTTTGATTCTCTCAGGAATCGTCCTACCTTCCTACCTCTACTTTGAAGACGTTCTATCTCGATCATAAGCAACATCACATCACTGCACAAAGCCAATCAAGCCCATCTCGATAGCTGTTTTTGGTCGAAGCTACTATGGCTCGGCCTTTGCCTCCTCCACTTTAAAACCCGCCTGGACTGACTCCTGCCCAGCTGGGAACGGTATGTATTATTCCATCAACGGTGATCAACTGTGCTAATACCTGGTAGTACTATGGAGTCTCGGCAATAGGACAGGAGATTCGCGATCTGAGCCCCGGGGACCCAGAGAGCGTCGTCGCAGGGATCTGGAACGCGATCCTGCATCGCCAGTTTCCGGCCGCAGATGGGTATATCATTCGGCCTGAAGACAGGATTGACACGCGCTTTGCGGCCCTGAACGTTTTCCACTATCGCACCGGCGGGCGAGTCTTTTTTTCCCCCTCGTTCTATGTAACGCTGTTAGTGGTGAGAGCGGGGATGCTGCTTGGAGCGAAGGGGCCCAACAATTACAGAATTACCTCGCAGCTATTCATGGCACTAGACCCGTACTCCAGAGACGGGGTGTATATGGAGCGGTGGCGGTGAGTCGATGGGTGAAGTTTTACAAGTACCATGATCCGCAACAAGGTATTAAGTTCTGGAGAGCAGACCACGCTGCCCTGCTGCACATCGAGCACAACTGTGTAGCTGTGCAAGATGCACTTGATTGGATCCTTGCCAATCACTAGAGCTGGTGGTGCTGCTGGAGCAAGGTCAACTGAGTTCAGAAAAATGATTATCTAGGTTAGAGAAATGGTTATTCTGAACTGATCTAAATCATGAACACCTTCTTGTAGGCTACATAGATAGAATATAGTAAAATGTAGTAAGCTACAGCATAAGCAACCAATCATACCTTGTTACATATAGATATATGACTTTGTATATAGATTTCAGCCGGCGGAGCACAATGGGGAATGAATAAGAGGAAATGTTGTGGGTATATCGGCGTTACACATTGCATTGCTATATTTTTTTTTTAAAAAAAAATCACTTCCCGTGAAAAAAAAAGCCAGATTTAACCGAATCTACTCATTACCCTCGCTGTCGTTATCCTTGTCAAGAGACTCTTCACCAAAGGAACAGTCGCCGTCACTCCAGTTCCAGCTCTGACAATTTCCATCATAGCCATTCTCATCACAGTCACTCCCCTCATGGCAATCCTCCTCATCAAGACGGGAATGTTCATTATTACTCAACATGCGATAGAAGCGTTTTTTGGTCTTTTCCAAAATTCGCATGATCCGCCGTCTGTTCCGCAATCCGTCGGATGTCTCGATCAGTTCTTCGGCTTGGAGACAGAGGTACTCCCAATCTATCTCTATCTCCATATCCATATCAACCGGTTTGTTGTCCCTATTGGCAGCAAGCAACTCCTGGATTTCGTAGACGAGGATCCGGGGCACTCTGCTCCGCCAGTATGAGTCTGGCATGCGCCATTCCGCTGCCGGGCCACTGAAGGCCTCATGTAACATGGCGAAATCGTGTCGGTCCAACTGGTCCAGGATGAGACACTGGACATCCATCGGGAGGTCGATGGCCGGGCCAAAGGGGCTCCTCCCAAGTGCCGACGAGAACCGAGAGATTCGTCTGGTGGTGTATTGTCTGGTTATCGCTTCATCATCGTCATCATCTTCTCTCCTTCTTTTGATGCGACGAGAGCCGTTAGACTGAGGCTTTGGCTTTGGCTTTGGCTTTCTTTGTACAGCTGTATTTAGCAGATCCCGAACTGCGGGGATTCGGACAGGGTCGCGGTAGAGATATCGTATCTTTGCGGTCATGGCAACATAGCGCTCAGGATACCGTCCAAACCAGGCGTCTTGAGCCCAGCTCCGGGCTGGATTGATCCGTTTCCTGAATTGCTGTTTGAGTGTCTGTAGGAATAATTCCAGATGCCTCTCAGCAACTCCGGGGCCGATAACCTGCTCGATCAGGGTCCAGCAGCGCGCGTGGATAGGGTAGCCATACAGTCGTGGATTATTATCGTTAGTGGTTTTGGCTTTCTTCTTCTTATTATTATCCCAGTAAAAAGGGGAAATGGCCGGAGGCAGCATGCTTTCGTCAGGCAAGACCGCTTCAAGCTTGGTTGAGGCCCGACGGCGGTAACGATGCCTACCGATAATGGCCCTATCCCGGTCTGGCGGAACCAGGAACGTGTCCATCATCTCGGTGGTAAACTGCGCGATCCCTGACAGTCGGTAACGAGGTTGATGGCGATCGTCTTGGCCACTTTGTTGCCCAGGACTTTGACCGGGATCTCTGATAACTTGACAAAGCAAGCAAAATCATGAACATCCAGAACATCCTTTAGGACAAATGTATACGTATCAACTCACTCAATCGATACAGGCTCACCCACATCCACGCCTGCCTTTTGCTAAAGTACATATCTTCCACCTGCGCAGCAGGCAAGTACAAAAACTCGGGATCCGACGGTCCCCATCCCTTGATTCGCTCGCATCTTATGGATACGCGAGCGTCCGGTTCTATCAGGGTGCCGCAGGCGAGGCAGTAGATTTTGACTGTCCAGAGAAGTGGGATCATCACAGTAATTGGAGTGGATGCAAAAGAAAAGAATGAAGTAAAGGACTAAAAAGGAGAACGAATTTCTTTATACTGACTGAACTGGTTGATGTGTACTGTACCTAAGACTGGTTGATGTCATCATTATCGTGAGACTTGACAGGTATATAAATCTCGCTTCAAAACCCTAAGACTACCACTATAATATAAGGGTGAGACAGCATGATCAAAGTACAGTTATGGCACCATATATATAATATCTGGGTGAGGCAAGAATGAGCTAGCCGCTCGCAGATTTTTGAATGATATTCCGACCTACCTAACTCAGCACGCCCAACTAAGCTTACCTACCTAGGCAAAAGGTATTATTTTGTCTTTAGTAAGTGAAGGGCCTCTCTCCCTTCTAAGGTATGTATTGTGCAATCATTGACTGAACTCCATTCTTTTTTTTTTTCATTCCCATAGCCCTTATAGATAGATAGGACTATTAGGTAGGTACATACCTACTACTAGCAGTACGTAGGTAATCTAATCTAAGTAAAGGCTTTTAAAGAGAAAGAAGAAAGAAAGAGAGCTGCTGCGTTTGTTCAGACGCAATCCAGCAGAGTCTACCATAGATAGATGCTAGCGATCAAATCCCTGAAAAAAATTACCAGTAGATCCGTAAAGAAGAAATGAGCAATCCTGTTCTACCACTACATATGTATGTACTGTACATACAAAAAGGATTTTAAGGAGATATAAATCAACAAGTATACATACATGATGGCCGAAAAGTCTGGCCTAGTTACATCGATAGGTCTGACTATACTTAATCGACAACACCCTCTGGAAGGACAGAAACATAATCCAACGGCGCCGGCTCGACTCCATCCGGCGTGCCCACAATCTTCAGCTCATCGCCCTTCTCGATCTTGACGCCGCGGAAGGTGATGCGCGTCGCCGAGTGTCCATCCAGGTAGATGGAGGGCGTGTGGCCAAGCGTGTCCTCGCTGTTGCCAACCCATTCGCCGATCTTGCGGTTGTTGAGGTACACCTGCCAGTGAGACTTGCCGCCGTACATATCGTAGTAGTTCACGGCGAGGTCGTATGTGCCAGACGGGTACTCGAGCTTGGTCGTGGCCGTACCGACAGTGCTGTTGGTGGTCGTGACGATCGCCGTGGTGTTGGACGCCGTCTCGAACGGATTGACGGCGTACGTCTTGTAGCCACTCAGCGTCATGCTCTCGGCCTCCACGCGCCAGGGGTGATTGCCAACGCGCTTGGCCTCATCGGGAATGCCGGACAGATTGAAGTAAAAGTTGTTGATGGCGTCCCGCCAGACAATCGAATGGCCGGCTTGGTAGGTGAGGCGGAAGTGGACGTCGTTGTATCGCTCATCGTCGATCTTGCCCTTGAGGGACTCCCACATGGTGAGGAACGTCTGCGCGGTCTCAGCACCGCTGTAGTGCGCATCGTAAAAGTGCTGGATGACCGTCTTGCCCGAGTGCAGACGATGGGTGTAGTTCACATGGTGGAACCACAACACAAGGTTGTCCGGAGTGGTGTCAATGTTTTCGTACATGGCCGCAACTTCAGGAGGATATTGACCAGTGTATCCGGTGCCGTTCCACACGGTGCGATCCATGCCAATCGACGTGTGATCCGCACGAGTCCATTGCCCCCAGCCGTTGTTGTCTTGGGAGGCCGGATTGGGCCCAAAGTGCGTGTACAAGATGTCGGTCAAGGTCTGGATTCCCAGATTGCCGCTGTAGTTCTCGTAGGCGGGCCACGACTCCATGGACATCTGGGTGATGGTGTCGATGACGCTACGGTCCAGACCAAAGGTAAGCCGAATCCAGTCCTGCAACACGCTCTGAGGGTCGTTGGCGGGATCCCACGCCAAGCGGCCGTAGGCATACAGGTTGGACATGGCCAAGTGGCTTCCAAGCCAGGTGGTGTTGGTGCCGACATTGACGACGCCCGCCGATCCGCCCAGAGTCCGGTTGAAGCGCTGGCCCGTGATGATGTCGCGCACCAGCGACGGCTTCTGGTCGACGCGGAGATCAAAGTCGAGGACGGTCTTCCAGAGCGGGGGAAGGTAGACGAGATGACATTGCTGTCCCAGGTACTCCTGAGTGATCTCCAGCTCGATGGCAGTGCTGGTGTTGCGCAGGTGGGCGAACAAGGGGGACGTCGGCTCGCGGACCTGGAAATCGATGGGGCCGTATTTGATTTGAACAACCACATTGTCGTCGAACTGACCGTCCAGACCCTGGAAGAATTCCACAGCTGCCTTGGCACGGTCCGCCTTCCAGTCCGACTCGTTGAGCTGGTTGTAGACGAATGCCCGGAACATGACGATGCCGCCGTAGGGTTGAAGAGGCTTGGCGAAGAGGTTGGCCCCCTGGGCCAGGGTCCGGTTGTAGGTCAATGGGCCCGGCTGACCTCCGAGTCGGCCTTGACGAGGTAGCCAGCAAAGTCGGGGATGCGCTGGTAGAGCTGGTCAGTGACGTTGGTCCACCACGCAATGACCGAGGGATCGAGGGGATCGTAGGTGCTGAGGCCGCCAATGATGGTCGGAGAAGCAAAGTTGAGCGAGAGGGCCAGCTGGACGCCATAGGGGCGGAAGACATCGGCGATTCTGCCCAAGCCCTCGATGTTCTGGGGAGTCAGGATGGAGGCATTGGCGTTCACATTGTTGACCACGACCGCGTTGAGGCCGATGGAGGCCAGCAGGCGGGCGTATTGGGCGGCGCGAGTCAAGTTACTGACGACGCCGCCGTTTTCGAAGAAGATGGAGGCGCCGCCATAGCCACGCTCGATGCTGCCATCCAGATTGTCCCACTGGTTCACCCAGCGGATCGGAGCGCGGGGATTGTTGGCGTAGGCGACTTGGGAGAAATTGCCCTGAGCAAGCATGGACAGATACTCAAAAGCGCCATAGAGAGCACCGCGCTCGTTGCGGCCGAGGATCTGGACCGAGTTGCCCTTTGTGCTGAGCCAGAAACCGTCCTGCTCGAGCTCCGGCAGCGCAGCAGAGCTACCGCAGAGCTTGGAATATTCGTCAACGGTGCCGACGACGATCGACGACGAGGCGTTGCAGTTCTGGTGGCTGATGGAGACCTGCTTGCCAAAGATGCCCTGCAAGCCTTTCTGCAGCTCGGACCCGGCTACATAAACGGGACTGGTCTCGGAGGCATTGAGAGAGACGATGGAGGAGGGAAGATCGTGCAGATAGCGACTGGCCCCGGGCAATGGCGCATAGCGCAGCCAGCCATCCAGGCCATTCTCAGCGGCCACGAGGGCGGCCGAGGCGAGCAACAAGAGACGACGCATCGTCGTGTCGTGCCAGAGAGCCGTTGGCAGTCAATTGGGTCAATTGAGGGCTCCAGCGGCCCTTTATATCGCGGATTGAACGATGCATAGCGCACGTGGGGTTTAGGCTAAAGAGACAATTCAGGCTATATGGCCAGGTTTCTGGGGATGTCGTCGTCTTCCCCGCGGGTGGAGAGTCGTTAACTTCGTAGTGGATCTGGAGAGAGAGGAGGAGAGCTCTCACTTGCCGCATCGGGAATGGCCAAACCCGCAGCGAGTCCGACAGCCGCACGGGCCTGGTCCGTGCCCCGGAGAATTCCCCGACATATAAATATCGTTTATGACATTTACGTCTGAGCACAGCTGGAGAGTTCTAGAAGAGACGCAAGAGCAGTATAGCACAGGGTGAAGCAATTAAACCCTTGCTGGTGGATAAATGAGATTGTTTTTAATTGGTCCATATCCATCCCATCATAAAACCAATATTTTATTGTTGCGTAAGAATTTAGTGTCGACATTATCATATAGTGTAGATCAGAGACAGCCTTACCTATAGAAGGATAGTACATAGAAAACAGCATTTAATGACTGAATTGAGCTCTTGAATAGAGCATTAGCAAATTATAATCCTATAGTTTCTGCCAATTGTGTGCGTCTGCAGCTGGCCCCAGTGCCCATCTTTTATTCATCATGCAGGGTAAGCAGGTACCTACTAAGATTCTAAGAATTCAATTCATGTCACATCCCTGTTGCCCTCCCTCAGTCAATATTGACAAGGTTAGTAAATAAGTAGCATATAGCATGCCATAGTTTCTACCCTCTATTTCTTCAAGCTATGCGACCAATGTTAGGTTCTGCAGGTTGAGACTGGTTTTGAGAGAATCGAGTCACCTATTTCAAGATGAACATCTATGATGCGTTATGCAGTCAAGCGTGTGTAAGGAACGATGCTCCTAAACTAGCTACAGACGGTCTTTAGTGTAGTAAAAGAATGGTCCACGTGCTTCAATGATCACACGTGATGGGGTGGAGGATCCGACTACGTACTGAAGGTATGGCCGTCAATGTCGCTGCATGAGACAACGCTCCTTCAATCGTCGTTTCTATTAGAAGATTCTCTGCTGCGTTATATCGCACTGATGACATTCTTGAATTCAAGTTCCAATCACCCCAGCAATGTATCTCCATCCAGCACATCCTCACTCAGCACAACGTCCAGCAATTTGATTTCCCTTACACCTTTCAGCCACCCTTGAGCCTCAAACCCCACAGCCGTCGGACTTGTGACAAGCACTTTCAATATGATTCCCGTATCTGCCTGATTCACCTTCAGGAACTCCACAAACTCTCTCAACGACTTCATCACCCCGCCCATCTCTCTCTGCCTCATCCCGTCCTCGAACCACGATATCCCGTCTACGAGACAGAAAATGGGTTGCCAAGTCTGCAAACCCACCGTGCTAAGTAGCCGCTGGAAGAGATCACATAAACTAGAGATCTCGTAGGTACGTAGGCCGTCGAGAAGCTGGAGATCCATGAAGGAGAGATCTGAATCATTGAGGGAGGATTGGGTAACTAGCTGGTAGCTGAGGCTCCGGAGAAGTCCCCAAGGGCCTTCGAGATAGTCACCTGGGTTGGCATGCATGGCGCAGAGGAAGGTAAGAGGAAGCGCGGCCTTGCGACTGGAGAGACTTTGTGACAGAAGAGAGATGAGGTAGGTCGTGGAGGAAGGGACGTCCATCGGCCACGTCGTTTCCATGGCATTGACGAGAAGCATGTCAGATGAATTCGAGCTAAGCCAGGATTGAAATTGAAAATCTTTGGCAAGCCATGCAGCGCGCTTTTGTCGGAGAAGATTGCGTCGAGGGTCGGTGACCAATGCCCAGTCCATGTCCTGTTGGTGTCCTCTGGGAACTACAGCGAGTATAGCTGCGAGCTCGTCAACGCTGACAATTGACTGGGCTGAATACGGCGGTGGAGGTTCGTAAGTAACTACTGAAATAAGGATCTGGTCCACCTTCCGTGAGGTGCTGTTGGATTGGTCGCGGAGTAGTCCTATATCCTCCCTAAACTCTTCAAGTGCGTCTTGATTTGGTGCCGGATTAGCAATTGACTGCATTCCATCAGATCTGGAAAGAAATGCTCTCGTGTCAGGTAAGCTGTTTCTTCTCCGAGCGTGACTAGCAAAAACTTACGCCTTATAGTCTTCCTCAGAATTCTAGAATACTATGAAGGGTTGCTTTTCCTGACCACCAATCGCGTGGGTTCGATGGATGAAGCTTTCAAATCACGAATCCACATGGCGTTGTACTACCCGTTTCTTGATCAACGCCAGACAATCGCAATCTGGAAATCACAAATGCGTCGTGCGAAAGAGAGACTGAGTGACTTGAAAATGGATGAAGATGCAATTATCGATTATGCGATGCAGCACTTCGCAGAACTCTGGAACATCACCGGTGAGGGACTGGCCTGGAACGGGAGACAGATTCGAAATGCTTTCCAGAGCGCTCTTGCCCTCGCAAAGCATCGAAGCCAAGATGGAGAGCCATTGATGTTGAAAGTAGATGATTTCGTTTCTGTGGCG
This sequence comes from Rasamsonia emersonii CBS 393.64, assembly GCF_000968595.1. Classification (NCBI taxonomy): domain Eukaryota; kingdom Fungi; phylum Ascomycota; class Eurotiomycetes; order Eurotiales; family Trichocomaceae; genus Rasamsonia; species Rasamsonia emersonii. The sequence goes on along the minus strand of NW_013562905.1, from coordinate 13,167 downwards.
AAAGCGTCGAGGTAAGTACAAACCGTCTTAGGTCGAGTTTCTTGATGGTGTCTTACTAAATATTTTCTCTTTACAGAGAGTTTGATGACTATCTCATGCGAGTCAAGAAAGGCCAACGAGACTCAGAGATTGCTCGGCTAAACATGCTGCGAGAAGACAGACTTGGCATCAGTCTAAGACTGCCTACCTTGGTTGCACCAACAACTTTTCCCGCGAATCCGGCCATGAATTATTATGGACAACAACAGCAGCATCTTCGACCTAGTACGCCATGGCAAAACTTCTCGATAGCGCAGCAACAGGGAGGTCACTTCATGACACCACCACATCAACAGCAACCGCAGACAGGCTATGGTTATAACACAGCACCGATGCAATATAATCGTCTTCAACCCCCGGCAATGTATATCCTGGGTATAATATAATGTTAATGACGTTGGGGCTTTGATAAATATAGTAGTAGTAGTAGTAGTAGAAGCGGGCAGGAGCATATGGGGCCGCGTAAGAGCAAGATTCGGGCAAAGCGCATCAAAAGTATATATCTCAAGCAGGAGTAAATTACAAGGGACACCTTTTCTTTTGCGCGTTATTCCCCTCATCGATCGATGCCAAGGATTGTCGAATACTACTAACTATACTGAGGAAGATTGGGGGCTAACTGAACATGGGAGTATTAGTGCTGCTAGCTAGAAGAATAAAGCAGAAATGGAAATATACTTGTATTACCAATAGAGCATCCCGATTTCCTCCTCCGAGGATTAATACCCCATTGAGTACCTATGACCATTATTATTCTCTGTCCATTGTTGGGGAAGATAAGTGGATATATCAAATACCTGCTTAGTTTTGTGCTCTCCTCTCAACCTAAAAGAGGCAACTGATAATAGCTAGCGGCCGACTTTGTCTTCCATCTCTTCGAACATTAAGCCCGATCTTCTATGTGATGATATATCTTGAGTATGTATGTATGTACACATACATACAGTACCTAATGATAGAGAGGTCCATTACTTCAATCTTTTTTCCCCCTTTCTTCTTGCTTATGATACATGCAAGGCAAGGTATGTACTGTACGTGAGCTATCTTGCCAGACATTGGTGATATCTTTCAAGTTATCAACTCATCGGTATCCTAACCTATTTGCACGTGTTCCCAGCTCATGGGTAATGGCTGATTTAGACCTTAGACCAGATCAAGATGTGTCCATGTAAGAAGCAACAGAATACCAGTGAGAACTGTACAGTACGCCTTCATACTTCTCTACTGTACTCTACCTCATTCGTTGCTTTCCGTCAAACGCAGCGACCACCATCAACCTATACGTTTATACATCAGTAAAAGACTCTACACTCGACTTGACAGAGGACAGACCTCGAAATTGACTCCCGTAATGAACGCCGCTTCGTCACTCGCCAGATAACACACCGCGTTCGCCACGTCCGCCGGCGTGCTGGGCCGTCCTAGCGGCACCGTCGACACAAAGCCTTTCCGGTTCTCCTCTGTATCGGGCTTGCCCAGGAAGAGATGTGTCCTGTAGGTTTTCTTCTCAGCGAAGTTTCAACCAAGCTCGTCACGCAGCACGTACATTCCTGTACTCCCCACCACCGGGCACACAGCGTTGAAACGAATCCCCTTCGGCCCGTACTCGACTGCCATCGTCTTGGTCGCGTTGCTCACGGCCGCTTTGGACGCATTATACCATGTCAGACCCGGTCGTGGACGCAGGGCCCCCGTCGATGACACCTGGATGAATGACCCCTGGCGCTGGTTGTCGAGAAAGTACGGCAGCAGGACACTCGTCGACAGGTAGATCGATTTGACGTTGACCCGCATGACGAGGTCAAAGTCCTCGTCCGTCACCTGCTCGGTCGGCTTGTTGACGTAGGTCGCGCCGGCATTGTTGACGACCACGTCCAGTTGGCCGTACAGGTCCAGCGCCTTTTTCAGCAGACCAGCCCAGTCGTCGCGTTTGGTCACGTCGGCGCGCTCAAACACGCAGTTCAGTTCCTGGGCGACTCTCTGCCCGTTCTCCTCGGACAGGTCGGCAATGATCACCTTGGCGTTCTCCGCAACGAACTTGGTCGCAATGCCGCGGCCAAACCCAGAGGCACCCCCGGTCACGATGGCCACTTTTCCTTCCAGACGGCCTGGCATGTTGAGTTGTGCTGGACGGGAAGAAATATCTCGTGCAGAATCAAGTGTACACAGTGATGAGAAAGCAAGTACAGGACAGCAGGGATGTGAGCGCCGACAGCAATTGGCCGAGCGACATCCCCGCATATATCCCCTCTTTCTGTCGCGAATTGCCGCTAGCCGACCAGGGTTCGCAGTGAAACAGTTTGGCGTACGACCTGCCTACTAGGGCCCTTGGCGACCATGGGGGTCGGGGATCGGCAGGTCATCTCTTGCCGAAAGCTCATCGCTCACGTCCTGTCATCTCCAAGCGTATCGCAACCATCCCAACAGCATGGTCTGGACATATCTCAAGAAAAAAAGCCCTGTTCTTTCCCGTGTCATCCAGCTCGGACGTCATGCCGAAGGAACCGCCCGATCTGGGGGACCCGCAGAGATCGCGATCGATCGGAGAAACCCCACACGTTGCAGCCCGCTTAAAAATAGAAGTAACAATAACAAACAAATAAATTCCTCTATATACTACACTATGCGTAGTGGAACACATGCGTTGGAATTTCTCTTCGCTCACCTAGAAAACGCCCCGAAATCTCTCCAGCAACGGCCGTCTCTGCCGCTGCTGCGACGCCTCCACTCCACTGCTGGCGGCCGCCTGTGCTGCTGCTGCTGCCGACGCTGCGTCCAGGCGTCTGCGCAGGTCCTCGTACCGCTCACTGTCTCCCCCACTGATCGAAGCACCGCTGCTGCTGGCTGTTGCTCCTGCAGGTGAGCGCCGTCGCACGGGCTCCTTCTCGCCCACCAGCCAGGCCGGAACTCGCCATCCTCCGCCGCCCCCTCGTCGCGACGTCGGGAGGATGTCGGCGCGCCAGGCCACACCGACGGCCCAGCCCACAGCAGCAGGGAGCAGCGTCGCAGGAAACTGAGACAAAGCCAACTGGGCCGCGACAAGATACGTAGTTGACTTGTCGGAGAGGAGGATCGTCAGGGAAGGAGTATTGTTGTTGCTGCTACTGCTGGTGGAGATGCGATACTTGAACGTATGGGGCACAGCCGCATGGTATTGCGCCAGGAGAGCAAAAATCGTGGCCGTCGGACCAGACGGGAGATAGTTGAGCGTGTTGAAGGACAGGGGACGAAGGACGAGGGCGAGGAGGAGCGGCGTGATGATGGTCGTGTAGGGCAGCGTTGTCACAAGAAAAGTCTACCGTCGATTTCCCAACATTCCTCATGTTAGCTGTATCCTCAATGAAAGTAAATAAATAAACAACTAGACTGTTGGCTTTCTCACAGCAAGCTTCCTAGACCCCCACATCCTCTCGACCACACGCAGATGGTACGCCAGCATGGCGGCGAACAAGGTCTCTGTCGAGTTCGCATACCCGGCCACCTGCCACAGCAGCACGCGCGACAGCTGCCCATACCTCCATAGATGCGGACTGACCTGGATGTGGGCCAGGTGCTTGACGTCGAAGATAGCGAGCGCGACAGAAGACGCGACGACGTAGACGACGAGGAATTTGGAGACGGGCGCGTTGGCGAAACCGGACGAGAGCATCCTTCCTGATCACCAGAAGACCATAAGAAGAGGACACACGGTATTGCAGTGAGAGATCACAGGCGACTGGGGTGTGACGTCGACGTAGGCTGGACAGGGGCAGCGAGACAATTGCGGGGCTGAGATGCCGATGTGGCCTCTGCTTCCAGCGCGTCTGCTGGTCAGATAGGCTGGCAGGCAGGCGGCCAACGGCAGGAGACGACGATAGCAGTGGTGCAGAAGCAGAAATCAAGCAGGATGCGTGCGAGGTGCAGCTGGCGGAGGTCTGGAATTGCACACGTCGCCAAAGTTGTTATTCCGGCACTAAATAGGAACCCGCCGAGTGCATCGGCATGCCGGGCACACAGTCAATACAGTAATGCGGAGACGATTACGGACCATTAATATTTACTCAGTTGCTACTAATTACTACGATTATTCAATCTGTCATCCAATTCGTTCCAGTTCATATCGAGACTACTGTACAGTGGCGCTAACTCCGCAAACATCAAACTACACCGCAGGAGAACCAACGGCCAGCGACTGCGGCGCCTCTTCTCTCGCCGCCTCCGCCGCCGTCGCCTCTGCCAGGGCCTCCTTGTATTTAGAGATGGCCAAGTCCAGCGCCTTCATCGTCGGCCCCAGCAGCTGGTTGACCACCTTTTCGCCGCCCCCGACGCCCGCCAGGTTGACCCGGATCTTCTTCCCCGTCGCCGCCAGCACGTCCCGCGCATGCTGCTTCAGCTTCTCGATTTCGGCCTGCCGTTCCGCCTCCGCGTCCGCCGCAACCGCCTTGACCCGCTCCATCGCCCGGTTCAGCGACTCGACGAGGGAGGCCAGCTCGCCGGCACGATCGGGGTTCCCCGAGAGAAAGGCCTGCCAGAACTGGTGCAAGAACTCCGTTGTCGTGGCATGCGTCAGGGTGAGGCGATCAAACAGTGCCGGGGACAGGCCGCAGGTCCCTGAACCGGCGGCCGTGGTCTCCGTCTGCGTCCGGCGTTCCCGGATAGCGTCGAAGAGCTGAGCCGACGCCCGATGCAGATTCGCCTTGGATCCGACTTGCTGGCTCTGCTTGCCCTCTTCCTCGTCGCTGTCATCCTCCTCCGGCTCGACGAGCCGCCCGAGGTGGGATGACGAGCCGTCCGGAGGGAAGGTCTGGTCGACGTCGGTCTGCAAGGAAATAATGATCTGCGTCGGGTCCACGTTGGCAAACATCTGGTTCTCACTCTCGTCCTTCTCCTTGGCCTGCGAGAAGAACCGACTCTGGTCGCGAATGTTCAACCTAATGCGGTTCTGCTCCTCGTCGCCCCGGAGATCTCGAAGCTGCAGCTCGCTGAACGTGATCTCATCCATGCCCACCGGCGCCGTCGGGTCCCGGTCAGCGGGCGCGACGTTGGCCATGATCTTCTCACTCAGAGAGTTCAGCGTCCTAATGATGGGCACTTTGTCCATCGGCGCGGGTCGCATGTCGACGTCCGGGCGGTTTCCCTGGCGTTGACTATGGTTGACCTCGTTTCCAGCCAGATCGATAAAGTGCGGAACGTGCGCCTCGAGCGATCGTCCCGCATGTTCATCGATCTTGAGGTATTTGTCCAAGATATTATCCGTAGGGTCTGTGTCGGAGATCCGCTCCCCGCGCAGCTTTTTGAACAGTCGACTCTGGAAGAAGCGCGACCAGAACTGCTGCTCACTTAGCTTGGGCACATTCTCATCGTAGACGCGCTTGACGAGTGGGTGCTGGGTGAAGATGAGCTGGATCTGCTCCTTGCTGATATTTAACTTGGTCACATTATCCTCGACACGAGGTTTCAAGGTGGATAGGACGTTGTAAGAACCCCGTGTCTGCGCCTTCTCAATCGCATGGGCCCGCAGCAGATGCACCCGAGTCGACCAGAACTGCGACACGAACTGCGCCCCGGACAGCGTGTCGGGCTTGGTGCGGAGGGATTCCATAAACATCCGTTGCAGGTTGGCATCGGACTTGAGCAACGACTGCTGCAGCTCCGCATCCGCGATGAGCTTGTTGTCATCATCCCACGCCGGTCTCCCCATCCCCGCGGACGAGATGGCATGTGCCATAGCCATGGCCGGCGAAACCCCTTCCCCGGGGACCGCCGTCGGGGCGGCTGCAGCTTTCGCTGCCTGGATCGCCGCGCTGAGGGCATCCTTGATGGCATCGGCTTCGCCACGGGCGTTCGTCGCGGACGTAAACGTGAAAACGTATTGTTCCTGTGCGTTACCGTTCGCAGGCTGCTGGGCAAAAATCCTCAGCATCACTTTCGGATTACTCGCCGGCGTCTGTTGCAAATCTAGTGATCAACCACCAGTTAGACATAGACATACAGAAAAAGAAACGAGTAGTCACGTACTAGTGATATTCTTGACCTCGATGGTCAACGCCCCCGCCGCACCGCCAGCCGCCGGGATCCAGGAGAGCGACTGGCGGTCCTTGGACATGGTCAAGGTGCCATCTTTCTTCTTGTATGCCGCCGACCCGCTCGGGGGTGGAGGGGCCATTATCGTCGTGTGCGTCACGGGAAGTTGAGGCGACCAGACCACCACCAGCCTTTTACGGTCCTGGAGCCGAATCTCTGATGATTCCTCCTCCGCCACGACCACCTTCCATCGGGAAGAGGAAGAAGGCGGCAACAGGAGAAAGAGGATGCTCTTCAGCTAGTCCTTCCGAAAGGACAAGCAACCCGTCGTGGACCGAGGTCTGGATCGTTGTTATAAGAAGGTGGCAGAGCTCGTCCGATGGAAATGGAAATCGGTCAGTCAAAGCTTCGGGACGATCACGTGATGGTCTAGAACCTGGATCACACGCCCGATAATAATCAATAGAATCAATTCTATGCGCTTTCAACTACGCTGGAGTGGACGAAATCTTGGATTCATGGATTATCGAGTCTCTCAGTTGCTGTATAAATATACTTTGGGGTAATCGACTACACAATTCAACCGCAGACAAAATTAACAACAATGCAAAACTTTTCCGGATCCTGCCCTGATACAATAATACAATGCATCATAACAAAAACAGAAACATGACAAAAACAGAAACCTGCTAGAAGCAGAGTAGAGAACAACCTAACGCTAAGGCTGACAAAAAAAAAATGACGACAAAAGTAATCGCAGTCGTCGTAACCCGTAAAACACATGCGCCATTTGAGGCCGCTGGGAAGACACCAAATGCCCTGAAAACGCTCAGACTATTTGCCCGCTATGGTATGCACGCTGATGATCAGAAAAACCAGAAATCAATGTGGCTGTCGTAGGGTATAACCGTATACATCGTGTCGTAGAAAAGACAAGGATAATCGAGTGGAGAAGGTATCCCGACCGACAGGCGAAGCTAAGATTCAACCGGAATCGTTTTTCACCTCTTGAACATATAGTGTCCGTAGATCCCGCCTACGTCTCCCACCGCAACTGGGATCTTCCTCATCCCCCACCATCGAGCACCCATCTTCCACGAGCGCGAACCGTCGTCCGCGGGACTCAAGCGCTCACCAGGCTCTCGCACGTACCATCCTCGCCGTCCAAGCTCTCGAACAGTCCAACCAATGGACTTGCCGGACTTGGAGCGTTCACGAAGGGGATTGATAAGCTTATCGCTGAGCTCCAGCACCTCCAGCGGGACGCTCTGGGGGGAGACGAGAACACACGCTTTGGGGTTGAAGAGCGTCGGTAGCGACAGGCACGGGACCCTGGTCAGGTCCAGATAATGCAGTGACGGAGGCGTCCATGTTTGGTCGGCCGTACCATCGCCGTTTGGCCGCTCAGGGGGAACGAAGAAAGAGTTCAGGTCACTGATCGATAGATCCGCCGTGCTGAGTCCAAGTTCCTCCAGATGTTTCGTCAGAGGAATCAGCGCGGAAACGTGTTCAGATACGACTTTGGCGCCACCCAGATTCAGAGACCGCAGGGTAGAGGGGAGCATTGGGAGAAGAGCGCTGACGTCTTCTACCTCAAGCAGCCGATAACGCGAGGCGTCCGTCATGAGATTGAGATAGACCAAGGACTCGGAAACGGCAGGATGTGTCGTCAGGAACTTTACAACCTGAGAACCGGACAGACGAGAGCACCGAGACAGGTTCAAATGGGTGATACGAGCAGTCTCGGGGATGGAGAATAACGCCGCTTCAGTGATCTGAGTATGGGCTACATCGAGATGGGTAAGGTTGATAAGCCGGGGAAGGAGGATCTCAAAAACTTCGGGGGAAAGACCGGTACATTCATGCAAGGACACGCGCTTCAGCTGTGGAAAGGTTAATGGGAGTGCCGGACTCCCGGTTAGTGCTTCCAGGAAACTTGAGGAAAAGCTCTGCGACGAGCAGCCGCAGAAGTCAACAGCCCGCAGGTTGGGTAGACCAGTGAAGATCTTCTCAATTACAGCGGTATTGACATCATCCTCTACATGCTCTTGCAGGAGGAACTCCATCAAGTTCGGGAGAAGATCCAGACACTGCAGCAGTGTCTTGGAGGTTAGGTTTTGGATTTCCACATTCATCTGCTTGGTGCGGCCCAATCCCACCGAGGTGAAATGAGAAAAGTCCAGACGGCGCACAATAGTTCCCAAGGCTGGATAATTATTGAGATGCCGGAGGAATTTGGAGAAGATGACGGAGTGGGGAATTGTGATGTTTCGGTAGAGAACACTGAGCGTCGCGGAATGAAGCGTGCGGGAGGTCAGGAGACATGAGATCAGGTCGACATTCCGGGGCGTATAGCCATTGGGTGGCACATCAAGAGCCAAGTAGGAGATGATTTGGACTGGCAGCAGTTAGCTCTGCGACTGAAGTAGACAACCCAAGACGAGACACTTACCGAGAACCTCAACCGGGAGGGTCTCAAGGGAAGCACGCCGCTTTTCGGGCTGCCGTTTCTCCTCGTCGGCTTCCTTGACGACCGGGCGTTCGGTGGTCTCTTCCCACGCCCAGCCTCTGGAGGCGCTTCTTCCCAGGAAACGAAGATCACCGTAGCTCTTGCTCAGTCGCCTTCCACCCAGGCGAATCTGCTTCCAGCCTAGGAACCCACCGCACGGGCAGCAGAATTCAGGAGCCTGCGACACAGCAGCCATGGCGGACGAAGTCTGGTCCGCGGACGTAGGTGGCGGATGGGTGTCGACGAACGTCTGGGCGATTCCTGCAGCAACCAGCGGTTAGCGTTTGTAGCTGAATCGAGCAACACGGTAGTTTTTCAACGCATATAGGATGCAGTCTCATAATGCAGCGGGAGCATACCCTCAACGTCTTCTTTGACGGAACCAAGCGAGCTACGCCGGACACTGCTCGAGCGCGAAGGCGAGGCGGACGACGACGTGGGCGAGCAAGGAGAGGACTCTCGAGAACGGTCTTGCACAAGACCTTCTCTGGCACGACTCGAGGTCACTCGAGGACTAGGGTGTTTGTGATTTTGAGCAGGCGGAGGAGCGGTGTCCATGATGGCCAGCGGGCCCCGCCGGGGGCATCAAGTGTCTTTAAGCAAGCACGCAATAGATGGTGCAATAGGGGCAGCCAGGGGGGAAGGATGAAGCTTTCCCCAGATTCCGCAGCACGCACAGGCGAAGCAACGGACTCGTCGGACAGGGAGAGGGGACAATGGACAGGTTTGAGAAGCTGTTAGTCACAGAATCTCGCGGGTGGACAGGGCGGCGCGGCTGCCGTCGGAGCCCGGTGCACAATGGCGCAAGAATGAGGGTGAGGCAGCGGACTTGGTGACAGATGCTGCTGCAGGCGGTAGTGGCTCGTTCATTAGCTAGTGGAATTTTTCGACTGCACCATTGTGGAGGAGAATCCAGAGCTAGGAAGGGGTAAGGGACAGTCGAGGGGAGATGGGAGGCGGCGGGCGGGCCCAGACCGGGAGACATTGGGTCTGGCGGGATGGCGCCATGGCTCGTGGCCACCGGAGGCGATTTCCTGGCAAAGAGAGGTCATGGGGCGTGGAAGGCAAGGACCGTGAAACAATCTCGGCGAGCCAGACGGTTCTGGTGGAGTAGGATGGGGTCATTCATTGTTTTGCGGGCAAATATGAGGGAGATGGAGGAATGATCGCGGTGCTTGTCGCTAGTCTGGACGGTGATTTGCTTTGTTTGCTGCGCCCCTGTAGCATCGCAGATCCACGGCTGCATAAGTCGACCATTGCTATGCTTGCTCCTGTGCTATGAATGCTGTCCCGATGCCAGCACAGCGCTGCGATGGTGCAATTCACTATGGATAATGGCTACCATTGTTTGGTGACTGCCAGGGCCAGTGTCTGGCTGGGCATGCATTCTATGACATAATCGAAATGCGGGCGGCCTACAGTTTGCAACCGTCCTGCCATGTGCTCACCACGCCGTCCAGGACGCCTTTGCTGTCTTTCTGACCTATCCTCTGTCCCCGGAAGATCATTTCCCAGGATTGCAACGGGTGCACCGCTCAACAAGGCGACTGCGCGGGCACGTGTGGTGCGCACCAGGCGATCTTACAGCGGCGGCTCGCAGCGGCGGACCAGCGATACGTCAGGGCAGTCCGCCCACTCACTACCCCAGAGTGCCCGGCGTGCCGAAGCCGAACCGCCAACCTCAACTGCGGTGCCGACAGTTTGGCTTACCTAACAGTTACTCCCTCTGGCTGCCGCGATTCGCCTGCCGCGCGGAGCTGTCGGCGCCGCTGGGCCAATCAGCTGCGCGCCTGCTGCCGCGCGCCGCCAGCTTTCCCCGGATTTTCGGTCAGCTGACCTCGCCTGGAGCCGGAATCGAACATTCGATGCGCCCCTTGAAAGCCACTCCCCCGCCCTGCTTCAGCGCCAGCGATCCCAGATCCCATGCATTCCAATTAGTCGAGGCTGGAATGCCCAGAAAGACACCAAAGAGACAGACTGTAGCACAGCTCTTGAACGCAATGGGACCTCCTCTTGGCAACTCTCAGCCAAGCAAGGAGATCATCGATAGACAGACAAACTATGTCGTATAGATGATACACACCGCTTGGCAGCAATTTCAATAAATAGCTGCCAAGGTGGACTCCGTCAGGAACAGGAGTCGGACAGGACAACAATGCAGAGCGGTGTGCAGCGGAACCTCGCAGCGCCGGCCGGAAGATCACGCGACCAGAGAAAATCCAGGAGGGAAAGAAGAGAACCAGACTCGTCTCAGAGTCAGATTAGGACGTGAGAATTGAGAATTTAGACCAACGTAGGTAGTACTAAGCACATGTCCGGAGGATCCGTCCGTCAGGGTCTATTCGTAAGTTAACGGATCCGGAAATAATAAGTACGGAGTATTACTACGTACCTAGGTACCTGGTAGGTACGTACTCGGTAGGGAGTACTCCGTATTATGTGGTCAGCTGACTCACCGGCCTCGAGATTTATTACCATCCCATCTTCGCATGTCTTTGCTTTAGTACGTGCCAGATACGTATCATACTGGACTGGATCGAGAATGAAAACTAAGGCGATCCTCGTTCTGTTGTCTTGGTGAGCTTAGCTTTGTTGTATTATATAAGGGAAGAAGAAAAACTGCAGAAAAATCAACATCCTTATCACACTCAAGATCATCAAACCACGCACTCTCTGATATACACACTTAACTACAGCCAACGGAGCAACAAAAAAAAGCTAGATAGATATGGTGCCATGCATAGGTAGGTCAAAATGTCGTATAATTATAAAAATCTGCGAGCAGCTCTTTTCCTTCCTCACTTGGACATTACTACTTTGGGCAGGTGAGCTAAGTAACCTGTCAGGTGATTAACTCACCCAAGCTTATTTGCCCTATCTTTACCTATCCTTCCCTTATCCTTGTACTAGCTATTTGCAATATCTAAGCTAGGAACTATATAGAGAAAAGATTAAGATAACAAAGATGGGCACCGGCTGCATTATTACCTGCAAGTTTGATCAGCAGAAGAGGCGTCGTTTCTTCCAGGAGTTGTCATATGAGAAAGCTCTAACCGTCAATCTCACAAATGACTAACTAATGATTTTACTTAGTGTAGGACTGAAGACAGAAAAAAAATACACGGAATAACCTTGAATAAGTTTACTGATTACTAGCTACAGAACTTCATCCTCCTACCTAAGATTTCCTGACATCTGCAATCTTTAGCATAATTTAAGGCACAAACTCAAGATATTCAGTCACATCCTTATCTGTTGTAATTCAAGCTGGTATGCCTATAGATACAACCTAATGAGTGTCTACTCTGCAACAAAAGTGCCCTCATTGGCAATTACCTTTTACTATGTAATTTCTTGGAAGTCTTCAAATTAGAAAATATTTTTTTTCCTTAAAAAAAAGGCTTCATAGCAGCTTGACTTATGCTATTTGATCAAGAACAGTTTCGTCTTCTACAACCCAATGTACAGACAGCTCAAGTATCAAGCTTGTTCTGTGTGTATGCTAGCTAACTGGGTGCCAGAATGCCTCACAATATTGTTAAATCATAGCATTAAGCAACCGTGTTTAAGGCTTTCCTAAAATAGAAAAACTCAACTGCGTTTGCACTTCCTTTTCAAAAGTACCTAATCACAAACCCGACTTGTAGCCTTCGGCATTGATCTTGGCTCTCCATGGGCCAGCTCCTTCCTAGATTCAAAATAACCTCCTTTCTGAGGTCTGCTCTGCCTGGCATCTTGGAACAGTTCACTTTCGTTAAGGGTTTGCATTTTCTCTAGAGCTCCCCACATATTACTTGTCTCCCAGCTACCAGTTCCTTAGACACTCTCATGGTTTTGTGAACTTCTTGATTCCTCGCCTGACTCTTATTTAACTTCTCAGACAGAATGAGTCTATCAGGAGCAGTAATAAAGGTAGGTCTCATTTATTTCACCTTGCACATGATCAGCTTCCTATTGGAACACATTTTCGATGTTAGCCATACCTAGATCCCTGTACTTAGTAGTCAGACACTTACTAGTAATCCTCAAGAAACCTTCGCTGTCTCTCAGTAAGCTTATCCGCATGATACGTTTGAGCTCTGTCAAAGTCAAGCCAGACCACCCTTTCGGGGTCATCTCTGACAACCATCATATTTCGCGGCTTAGCATCGCAATGCAGGACCAATGCTCTGTGAATCTCTCGGATACCATGCACCAAATTCTCCATCCTCTTCCTCGTATAGTTCTGTGGAAGGAGCATTTCCATATTAGGAATACACTCCAGAAAAACTGCATTAGGAGGATATTTGTCATCAAGAAGCATCTTCAGATGAGGCTGGAAGAGCCGCAGATCAAGCCTCTCCATGGTTCCATAGAACTGTGGTACAATGCCACAGTCGCATAACCCATGCTTCTTCAATCGCCTATAGGCAGTTGGTTCGCAGATATAGATGTTTGTCTCACGTTCTGGAGGCGCAGGTTTGACTGGGCCATTGTCATGATCCTGCTTATCCGAGAAATTCAAATATCAGTGAATAGACCCATCACATTGTTCAAGATTGACAGACCACTTTCATAACACATGTTTTGCCGCGAACATCCACAAGGAATATTACTGAGAATTGCGAGCTAAAGAG
>NW_013562906.1:0-29261 GCF_000968595.1 Rasamsonia emersonii CBS 393.64 | reverse complement strand
TCGGGGCCCAGTCGACCTTTTCGCCCGCTCGGCCACCGGCCATCCCTCTGGCCGTCAAATCCCCGTACCTGAGTACCTGGCTGAACGTCGGCAGTGACGGTGGCAATGGAGGGTACTTGGCGGGCCAATGGCCCGTCTTTTGGAGGTAAGTCTCAACAGAGAGCTGCTCCGAGCTCGCAATTCGCAGACCTTCGCCTGACGGACCATACAGCAATCAAATCACCGGCTGGGCTGGTTTGATCCGTGTCGATGGCCACGCCTACACCTGGATGGGCGCTCCCGGTCCCCAGGCTGTCAACCAGACGGCTTATGAGTATACCACGACCAAGAGCATCTTTACCTTCAACGTCGATGACCTGGTGGAGATGACGGTGACTTTTCTGTCTCCCATCACCCCCAACGACTTCAAGCGACAGTCATTGATCTTTTCGTACCTCAATGTCGACGTGAAGTCTCTGGACGGGAACACTCACGATGTCCAGCTGTACGCTGATATCTCTGCCGGTGAGATTCCCTAGAACTGGCAATCCAGGTCATGGTGACGGTCACACGTGCTCATCCTCCTGTCTAGAATGGATCTCCGGAGATCGTACAGCCATCGCGCAATGGGACTACGGTGTGACCGGTGACGTCGCCTATCACAAGGTGTACCGCCAGACGCAGTTGCTTTTTTCCGAGGTCTCCGACCAGGCTGAATGGGGATACTGGTATTGGTCCACGGATAACGGAGACGGCCTGACATATCAGTCCGGGCAGGATGTTGTGGTCCGCGGTCTCTTTGAAAGTAACGGGACTCTGGCCAATTCGAAGGACACCAATTACCGAGCCATTCAGGATAACTGGCCTGTCTTTGGCTTTGCACACGATCTCGGATCCGTGGGCAGCTCCACTGTTAGTCGACTCTTCTCCCTGGGTTTGACTCAGGAACAAGCAGTCCAATATGCCGGACCCAATGGAACTGTTGCAGTTCCCTCATTGTGGACCAGCTACTTCTCGAATGAACTCGACGCGGTACGTATATAGAGTAATCGCCTTGACGACGATTTTTTTTCTCCCCCTCTAACTAACACATAACTAGGTTGAGTTCTTCCATGGTGACTACGACAATGCCAACTCACTGTCATCAAGCCTGGATTCCAAGGTGGCCACAGACTCCACGCGGGCTGCCGGCCATAACTATCTGATTCTCACCTCTCTCTCAGCCCGTCAAGCATTCGGAGCGACCCAGCTCTGTGGCACTCCGGACCAGACGTATCTTTTTATGAAGGAAATATCGTCGGATGGGAACGTCAACACGGTCGATGTTATCTTCCCAGCTCACCCGGTGCTGCTGTACACCAACCCGACGCTGTTGAAGTTGCTGTTAGATCCGCTGTTTGAGATCCAGGAGAGCGGCCTGTACCCCAACCGCTGGGCGATGCATGATATTGGCAGCAGCTACCCCAACGCGACGGGTCACCCGACTGGGAATGATGAGCAGATGCCTCTGGAAGAATGTGGCAACATGATCATCATGACCTTGGCATATTTCATGGGCTCCAAGGATTTGGATTATCTAAATGCTCACTATAAGATCCTCAAACAATGGACCTCCTTCTTGGTGGATGAGGCGCTCTACCCTGCTAACCAGATCTCCACGGATGATTTTGCTGGTGCATTGGCGTAAGTAGCCCTTGTTGGTGCGTAGTCTTGTCTTTGCTAATCAAATTGAATGGAAATCAGCAACCAGACGAACCTCGCCCTGAAAGGCATGATCGGGATCGAAGCGATGTCTGTCATCGCTGGGTTGACCGGGAACCATGATGATTCTCAGAATTTCAGTTCTATCGCACACGACTACATTACGAAATGGCAAACACTGGGCATTGCCCATGACGCCAACCCTCCCCATAGCACATTAGCCTATGGCCAGAATGATACATGGGGTAGGCCCTGACACCCAGCCTGATTGTACTCGTGGAGTATGATTGACCTTGCCTCTTTTAGGGCTCTTGTACAATCTCTATGCGGACAAACAACTTGGTCTGAACCTTGTGCCTCAATCTGTCTACGACATGGAGAGCACATTCTATCCCACCGTCAACAACAAATATGGTGTTCCTCTCGATACTAGACACACGTACACCAAGGGTATGTATTTATTGACTGCGAATTTTGGCAGGAATATTATTTGCTAACATTGACATCTTTCGATGCAGCCGACTGGCAAAGCTTCAGCGCGGCCATTGCCTCGGAAGACACGCGGAACATGTTTTTCAACGACCTTGCAACGTGGATCAACACCACGCCAACGAACCGTCCGTTGACGGACCTTTATGACACGATTTCGGGAAAGTAAGTACATGCATTCTCCGTCTCGAAGCGATGTCGAACTCGGCTAACGCGTTGATTACTTCCTCAGTTATCCCAATATTGTGTTCGTCGCAAGGCCCGTCATGGGAGGGGCATTCGCTCTCCTGGCCCTGGGATTGGGATTGACGACCTAGGGCTGCGCTTTCAAGCTTGATATCATGGCATAATGATTATAGTTATGATTATTGTTCATGAGCAGTCAATAAAGCACATATTTATACCCACATTGTTATCGGCTGGTCCACCGAGCAATTGGATAGAAGGAATAGCGATTTTGCCACCTAGTTTGCGTAAAACATCTTCAGAACATAGCTTCTCCGCCTCTTTTGGATCAACCAAACTTCGACACAACACAAAGAGCTCCAGCAACCGAAATCTATCCAATTCTTGAATCTCGACTTTAACTCATTGCACAGATATGAACTACATGAATCACCACGCCTTCTCTTTCGGAACAGTTCTTCCAACCGTCGAGTAGACCAAGTTTCACATAATTAGATACCTAGTGCCAATTCATATCAGTAAACATACTAACGGAGCTACAGTTAGATGCTGAGAAAGTGAAGAACGTACCGCTATCTTCCTGATCTATCTTCTCACCATCCTTCAGCCACTGATCCCATCCGATACAGGTCTGCTCGACCGCCCCGACGCGCTGCCGGCCCAGCACGTCCAGTATCTCGCCTTGGCGTTCGAGCAACTGCAACGCCAGCCCGCTGCTGGCGTGCCAGGCGATGTGACAATGCAGCAGCCAGACGCCAGGGTTGTCGCTGCGGAACGCGACCGCCAGCCAGCCGTTGCTCGGCAGCAAGGCGACGTCCCGCCGGGGTGGATTGTGGTAGTTGAAAGTCAGCGGATCCGTGTCTTCGTTGTAGGGCTCGTCGCCCCGGCCCAAGATGGCAAAGTCGTGCCCGTGCATGTGGATCGGATGCGATACGTTGAAAAACTTGCGGGTACTGTTGTCAAGCCCGGGGACGGGTGGGAGTAATTCACCGTTGCCGGTGACAACGATGTAAACTAGTTTATGAGATTAGGACATAGACACTCATAGAGATAGAGAGAGAAACGACAGGCCTACCCCATTTATTGTCGTAATCGTACTTGTACACATCATATTCTGGGTCGAACGTCTTGTTGTCCAGCGACAGGAGCGTGGGGTCGGAGAAGTTGAGGCTGTATGCGCACACAGGCAGATACTGGCATTAGTTCCACCACACATTCAGACCAGAGGAATGTGACATGTTTCCCCTTACAACATCGGCTTCTCCCCGATCGTCCATCGCAGCACTCCGTCGCGCCCTATCTGCTGCCCGACCTCGTACGTGCTGTCGGTGACGTTGTTGGCCGGCGACGACCCGACCTCCCACCGGACGATGGGCTTCAGGCTCGCCAGCGGCTCGTCCTCGCACACGTACGAAATGCCCTGCTGGGTCGTTGTCGTCGGCAACGCCGTCGGCGCGCCCTCGTATCGCAGGATGCCCGTCAGGCCGGTCAGGGTGGTCTTATTCGACGAGCACGCCTGGACGGGAACAGTGCGGATCCAGTAGTTGTCGACTGTCTGGTTGGTCTCGATGATGACGGAGTAGCGTTGGCCTGGAGTAATTATCTCGTGTCAGTCAGATGTGCTTGCTAGTAAGGGATATGTATCTATTTGTATACATACCTATCGCTATCGAAAGCGAGTTCGTTACATACGGCTCGATGGGGACGAAATCCGTCTCGACCACCTTCAGTGCATGATTGTCGATGGAGAAGATAAAATGCATGTCGGCGCTGGTGACAAGGCATCGTAAGTGATTTGTATCGAAGTCAATGAATGGGTAACGAGACGAACCTGGTATTGATAAGCCTCAAGAGAATTCTCTTTCCAGAGGGCACGATCCTCGTAAAAATGGACCCGCCGCTGTTGAATTGCCCTATATTTGATTTGAAGAGACATGATTAGCGTATGCTTATCGGAAATGAGCGCGATATTCTCTCCTTCCATGTACTCACCCTGCCCACCGAGAAGCACACTATCCGACTCCGGTAAAGGTTTTGGGAACAGCTCGTGCACAAACTCCGTGAACGCGCTCTGATGGACCCAGTCCTCCATGAAGATGGGGTCCCAGGCGAGATCCCAGTTGGCGCTGTTAGGGCCGTGAATAAGGAGGGGTCCTGACCTCGAGATCAGCAACTTTTATCTTTATCTTACGTTGTGTGTTGAATGAGCTGCTGACTTACCGGCGACTCCGTTGGGGTATTGGAGCGAATAGTGGCTATGGTTATTCAGTTAGCGACTAAGTTAGAGAAGAGGGTAGAGGTGGAAATGGAGGTATTACCTGTGGTACCAGCTGTGGCCTGAAGAAGAGAAAGCAGGATTAGCTATGACATCCGACTCTAGGCTTGGAGAATTACAACATGCCATACTGCGTAGCCGTGAAACGGTAGGTAAAGGTTTGGTTTTGCGCAATTGGACATTGGGTAATTGCTGGAGCGGATTGTAAGCGAGTGCAACAAAAGATGATGATATATATGGTTATGAAGCTTTAATACCATTAACCCCATCGGCGTCGTTCGAGTGTAGTTGGCGAACGCCTATATAATGAGTTTAGCCATTGCCGGTCTTACTCTGGCTGGAGAAAGATGGATGACAAACATACCGTGCCAGTGTATTGTCGTTCCGTTGTCAGGGAGCTTGTTGGTGACGTGAATTACTGGAATACTGTCAGCTTGAGAATATCATCAATTTCTTATACGCTGAACATACCTAGCTCATCTCCCCAGCATGCCTCTTTATCTAGGTTAGCATACCAATGCAGCTGAGAAGATAACTCACCGACTCACCGATTAAGGGACCCGGGTAGCTGGATCATGTCAATATTATTCTGAACGTCTCACGAGCTTTAATCAGAATTCGTGTACTTACGTCTCGTTGAAAACCTGACCGGCTTTCGGAAACCCGTCGGGACTGATCGTATGCTCTGAGACTTCCAGCCAGTACTGTATGCTCGTCAGTGACGATTCCTATATTCGAGGCCACTCTCGAAGCAGACCTCTCTGGTAATTCCCGGCGGCCACAGGGCCTCATAATCCGTCTCGATATCGAACTGACTGAAGATGGGCTGCTTCGTCTGGGTGTCCCGCAGCCAACAGTTGCGCGAATCGGGCCCATTGCACAGCTCCCATCCGATCAGCGAAGGGTAGTGACAGACAAAGTTCTTGTCTGGCTGCTTGTACGAGATCTGCTCTGCGATCTCCGGCGGAATATACGGCCGGAATTGAACACCAGGTACGGGCACGTTCAGGTCCAAGGGGATCTGGCCGTTGTCGTTTCCCACAAAGGGAAAGACCTGGAAGAAGACAGTAGCGACGAAGGTGAATACTCCCATGCTGCTATTCTTATTTCCCTCACTCAAGTCAAAACATATATATAAAAAGAAGGACTTATTATGAGGAGTTCATGCAGTTCGGCTCTGCATAAACATCGGGAGGAGAAAAGGAAGAACCCTCTGGAGAGGGACTTGGTGGCTCAAATACGGGGGCCATCTGGAAGACCCAGCTGAACTGGGCCATCAAAATTGCAGGAGCTGTCGTGCTCAGCCACTATACGACATGGGGTTGACGACTGCCTATCGCAGGGAGGCAATGGGGCAATTGACTATAAGACTCATAGGGGAAAGCAGTTGCTAGTATGCTGCGAGTCTCACGCACACACGTTTTTTTTTTGACGCCACCTGCAACGGTTGCGACAATCAGGCAGCTGGGGAGTAAATTCAAGGCGAGCCATCAGTCACACCCAGTCGAGCATAGGCCGTCATCGATCATATAGAGAAAGTTCGGATCTGACCAACATTGTTCCGATGCGATGCGATGCGATGCGATGCGGCCATTGGGATGTATTGTCACATGTTCACAGGGATCATCCTGAGAGCTGGAATAATGTGACTGCATTATGCTCCTATACGAACTCCAGAGATTGGAAAGTCCAAGCCACTGGAAAGTCCTGTTCACCACTGAACTGGATGCTGCGAAGCTTCTGCCCGGGGCGATTAAGGCCGTCCAGTTGCAGATCCAGTCGCAGACCCGGATATGACATTCTCCGCCAAGGGTGCTGCAATTTCAGCTCCATCCGAGGACCTGATTTGAGGCTCTATTCGGAGTAATGGCTAAATCAGTGCACATGGCTTCGTAAGGCTGAGGCGCCAGGGTCCTGGCGACGTCATCATCGTCATCATCCATGTCCAACGGTGGAGTGCCCTACGCACGATACCTTGCAGAAAGTTAGCACTCTGACTTTTGATAATTGCAGAAGAAAACAAAAGAATAAGCGAAGTATTCTCAAGATTTGACAGCTATCATGCTTTACCGCAATTTGGTATACGCCACCGTGACAGCCAATTTGGAGAGACAGGGCGTGAACCATGAATAGTTCTTTTGTGTGAGTCAAGCCAAAGAGTTTGAAATAAGGATAGACGGTCAGAACCCACCGTTAGGCGTGCCATCACGCAAAGGTTGACCCGTCAACCACGCCGTCGGATATTAAGTTTGTATCCCTGTCGCCGAGTGGCTGCGATTACTGCATCAGCATAAGACCGAGGCCCAGGCCGGCCCGGATGCTGGTCTCATCTGGGTAGAACGGTGAGATTAGGAAGATGGCATGGAATGTTCAGCTGGGCAAAAGGGCGTCCAAGCATGACGGCAGCTTTCAGCCTGGAAGGCGCAGCTTACGATGGATGGTGATCGCCCGATATTCTGATTGGCGTGTCAAACGTATATGAAAGGATCGAGTTCTGCAAGGTGACAGCTTGACATATGGAAAGAAAGTCCCCGTTTGAAATCATATCCTATTATTATCCGAGCTAATGGCTGCTCTGTAACATAACTCGATCGATCGACTGATCACATCAGATGAAATGAACGCAAACGTGAACATATAATGTCATATCAGAGAACAACGGCCCATTACCGTTGCTCGATTAGCAGTGCAGCCTTCCAAACATGAATGGACGTGTCGTGCTGAAAAGCAAAGAAGAAAGAAAAGAAAAGAAAAGACAACAACATCCCCATGATCCGTCTTCATCCCGTCATTCCGTATTTCTTCTCCTCTCATTCGAGTTCGAAATCAACTAAGGAGTTTGAGTGGGCGTCAACGTCGATCTAGAATCCACACTGGGATGGATCCGCCGGGGTGTAAGTGGCCGTCACCCGTCCGAGCTGCTGAGCCAGACCACCCGTCAGCTGGTTCATGGCAGACAAGGCGATGTTGAAGCCATTGGGCGCGGCGTCGATGGCCGTCACGTAGATGGTGTTGTTCTCCCACGTCAGCGCGTAGCAGCTGCCGCAGTTGGGGCTGTCCCAGCCAGCGACTGTCGGGGAGCCGCCGACGAAGGGGAACTTGGGCAGCTGGCCGGCCGTTTTGTAGCCCTTTGTCTCGAGACCGTGCTGGCCGTTGGAACAGGCCACGGTCGAGAGATCCAGGTTGGCATTGTCGTAGCTGGTGTCGTAGGAAACGCTGACCTGGGTGGCCGAGTCGGCCGGGGAAGCAGGCGCGGCCAGGACTGCCAGAGGGGCGGCAAGGATCGAAGCAATGGCGGAGAGAGTGATGAACTTCATTTTGTTCCAATTTTCAAAAAGTGGATATGAGTTCTCTGGGGCTGGAAGATGGCGACAAGATTGGACGAAGTTCTGGTTGCGTGAAGTCAGGATCAATATCCAGACAAGATGCACATCAATCCAGAGAAACGCTTATTGGGAGCGTACTTGTCTCAAGTGATTTCAGATTGAAGACTGAGCAGCAAGGATGATTGACGACGGTTCATGTACTGGATGGGCAGGAGGAGACGTTTGCGAGGGGGATCTGGAGAATTTATACCACTCCTTTCTTCCCCATGTTTGCTTCGCCACCTACCAAAACTGGCATATACTCTACAGCCCTCCCACATGACATCGATCTCGCTACGAACAGACTCCAGACTCGACGAGTCAGTCAGTTTCACAGCCCCAGGAGAGGACCCAAACTCGCAGCAAAGCATATACATCTACTCAACTCGGCCCAATGCCGGGCACCCGGACGTTCTCTCTGCCATGCCCTATTTGGCGTGTTCCATGTGGACCTGGCATGGAGTGAGGTCGTAGCGACAGGTCCAGACTTCAGCCAGGAGAGCACGTTACACACAGTCGGCTGTCAGCAGGACCCTCATCGTAGCTTAAATGCGTTCGCATGCTATATATGGAGTACGCCTGTGAGTCAGGTTCGATCTATAAGGTGTGTTTTCCAGGATAGGATTGAGATAGACGGAGAAGTGTGGAGGCTGCAGTAGATTGGCCGCAGATATCTCAGCAGGCTGTGGAATTTGCCGATCATGCCACGGGTTGCTGCGGATGTATGGGAATTCCATGTGCAGGTATCCATATGGGGCAGTGCATTCTCGTCCTGGCTCTGTGGATCAGAAGCTGCCTGAGTGAGTTGTCCAAGATCTATTATTTTTATCGAGCCTGTCATATTTTGGGCTCTACAAAACCTATCCTATCAGTTTCTGCTATCTTAGTGAGATCTCGGCGTCTGTGCGTCTCCCATTGGTCGGTCGTTTGAAACATGGGACGATCACCTGTCTTATTCTTAGCAGCACTGCTAATTATTGCTCGCTCCGCATGACTGGAGTCGCGACTCTGGACACTCGGTGCGGAGTAGTCTGCAATAGTTGATAGAGAGTAGTGATGTGCGAGAACCTCGTATGGCAGTGTCTCACATCCCTTGGGAGGAAGAATGGCTGCCAAGACAGGGAGGTTCTTGGACCACGTACGGGCATATGGAATCCCGTCGCGTATGACAAAGATTCGGGAATGATACAGAAAAGCCGACGATACATTCTGAGATCGGGATACCGCATAAAATTGGAAATTCCTTTCTTTGCCCTGTCTATTATTGTCTCGAATGAGTTTCCTCCGTGATATTGACATATCCCTAGATACGGAGTACATCTTAATGTCTAACAGAATTAGCTAGAATTAGCTGCATATCTATGGCATTCCAGGTGATGTCGTAGCACGAAATTCTGTAACGGTGTCATTGAATTAGAGTTTGTGGCTTTCCCAAGTGGCATTCCTCAGGAATGCTCTAACAAGCTCTCGTGGAACCATAGATCCTATATGTCTGGCGTTGACTGCGATTTGAAGCTAGCATGAGGAGGAAAGAGAAAGGCAACCTATGTACTCTGTTTTGTTCGACAGTAATTATATTTAGTAATTATATTTAGCTACTCGTATGCAACATTCTCGATCTGTGGCGTTCTTAATAAGGCACTTCTTTATCTGAACGATCAACTTGCTCACCGCTTCCTGGACTTGAACACGCCTGTCAATCTGCATTGCCACGTTGATTCCATGGCGCAACCATATTGCAGAAGACGAACAAACATATAGCATAGTATAATGTCAAAATTAATACCGGTAAGGCTGGATATATCCTCTACAATCTATTTTTGATCAACTTGATATTAGCATTCGCTGCACGCAGACAAAAAGAAAAGATTTGACCGCAACTCTTATGATATAAATAACCAGCGCCACTGCTATGGATGGATAAGAGCGGAATTAATTCTATGGTCTTTTCATTCTCGTATTCAGGCATTTCAAGTCCCCTTCCTTAGCAGCATAATGATGGTATCGAGTCTAAGGTCATGTCTCAAATTGTTTTCCCC
Organism: Rasamsonia emersonii CBS 393.64; assembly: GCF_000968595.1. Lineage (NCBI taxonomy): Eukaryota > Fungi > Ascomycota > Eurotiomycetes > Eurotiales > Trichocomaceae > Rasamsonia > Rasamsonia emersonii. The sequence continues at coordinate 19,227 of NW_013562906.1, read as the reverse complement.
ATAGATATCAGTTCGATTTTTGACACATTCTTGACGTAGGAACACCATTAATCATGTAATTCAGTGCAAGCATCTTATCTGCGCAATATTTGAGTTTAGGGCAAGATAGTCGAGATTCTTGCCTGGTCAAGTTGGCAAAAGTGATTATTTTACTCAAAGTCCGCATCATGCCGAAGTTGAGAACCTCCATCGGCATCACCCGCTTGCGCTCGCTGACATCGACATGGCGGAGCGGCTGGTAGTACCACGCGTGGCGTTCTTCGAAGCTGGACTTAGATCCTTCCATCGTTTTTCAGATGGAAAGGAGACTCCTTTTGTTTGGATATTGTTTGTGTAAGGAGTACGGGAGTGATGACCGTCTCCGGTTGACATAACTGAACAGACTCATCCACCAAAACTGCCCGACCAACCTTATCTTAGTGTGCAAGGAAAAGAGTACATGGCTGTCAGCTTCGATTGGCCTGGACTGTATGCCTGCATTTCAGCTCCTGTAAGGAAGCCCATCGGCGGTACCCTTCTGAGCCAATAACCTGTTTACTATCATAGACCAGACTCCATAAGGCCTCCCATTCTGATAATAACCAATTCTGATTCAATCTATAGTTTTATATAGGCCCGCATTATTCCGTTTTATTCTGCTATTATTCTCAACAAACTGCAGACTTATGGTATTGCACACCGATAGAAACTGTGTATATGCAGAAAAATATAGCTCCGTAGATCCGGGCTATAACAGAGTTCGATGCAAGACACAAGGTCAATGAAAACGTAATATAAAGATCACGATACCAACGATATGTTGTTTCCATGCTATAATTCTTTAACTTAGGGAGTGATGGAGATCCTCAGTTAGGTTAAGTAGAGAAACCCGTGGAGCAACAGCACCGAGAATGATCCGCGCAGATATGTCGGGGTCTTATTCAGCCCTAAACACAAATGATCTACGTAGGCGATTTCTGGGAGAGATCTATATATATTTCCCGCATATCCTGTAACCAACCATCTAGCTCTAAGTCATGATCCTAGATGGCATTAAAAAAAATCCATCCTATACCGCATCAACTTGGCAGTTCTGGTATGAGAATAATAATTCTGTCACTGATCGATATAGAATTGCTCTTTGCTTCGACGATTTTTACCATTCAACTTCTTGTCTCTACTGCTGATTTGCCGGAAACTACCTCGTCAACATGATCTTACCTTTGCAAAGTACGTAATGCTCTTACAGCAGCGAAGGTCGTTCTAGACCCTACCAGCTGAAAAACATTACCTAGTTGTTTGATCGGACCTAACGGCATGCACAAAGACAGTAGAGTCGTATCGCATGTGCACAAGACAAGCAGTAGTAAAACGTGACTCGGGAACTCTAGAATTATTTATTCGTACACCAGCACTCTCCATGCCGGACTCTTCAGAGAACCTGATCACCGGTAAGCCCAGTCTAAATAATTCCAAGCAATAAAATTAGACGTACCTTGCGAATCCCTTATCGTGACGAATAAATTTCTACTTTTGTTCAGTCATTAATTTGGTTTCATTTCACATTTTTTTTCTCAATTGGAAACTGACCAGTCCACCTGTGTCAAAATGTCCTGGCACTGACTGTTTTTTTTTACCGGACAACAACGAACCAGTCTGCTTCTTAATCCAGGAAAGATAATATACTTATACCCATTCACTTCCCTGTCTTGAGTAACGATTCTTTTCCCCTGCCGGGAACAATTGATATGCGCTCCGAATCGACGTCGTATACATTTGCGCCATGTATGATATATCACGCTATGGTTTATCTATGTATACAAGAGAGAGTGACCTATCGTCGACTGTGTTTTGAGCGTGAGCGTGGACCCTTGTGTAACAGGAATACTGTAAATAAACGCTTAACAAATCCCGCCAACCCTAGGTCGGACTCGGCGTCGGAGTCGGAGATCGTCGTGTGAAATCGAACAGGGCAGTTTCTTTACTAACGTCAACAGATGCAATAGATCGGTCTAGTCGATCGTTTACCTAGCACAGGTATACTACTGACTCCTCTACTCCGGACGGAGTAAATGTACTCCGTACTGCACAGCATACTACACCTGCACACCGCCTGTTACTAATACTCTCTAGCAAGACAAGAGAAAATACCGAATAATGAAGTATCGATCAGGGCTCTCTGCCGAGTTCCGGACTTTGTACTTACTCCGTAGCTTGCAGAGTGATTTTATCCGGCCAAGTCGTTAGCAACTGCGAACTAACTACAGCAGTTGCAACATGATTCGACATCTCTGCCTTGGAATCCACTCCATTTTTAATTTGCCGGTCTGTACGGAGCAACAATATGTGGTTATTGTTTTTCCCCGCACTTTTTTAGTCATGCCCTAATTACTCCGGAGGAATACGATCCATGTACTCCATGCCCCCATGCGGAGACGCGTGCCAAATACAGCAAGTGTACTTCCAATCGGCTTTGAGAACTGGACTTCCGTATATACTACTATACCTCGCAAGCATAACACCATGAGTGGATATACTGACCAACTAGAACCAAACAATGTATTAAATCTGCAGCTCCATGGTCTCGTGCATGAGTATATATACATACGCAGTACTCCCCGCTGGTGCGGGGGCTTTTTTTTTCTGCCCTCCCAACAGCTAGCAAGCTAGCCAGCGAGACTACTCGAGAAGAAAAGAAATTACCATGCGCCTGCTGACGTCCGTTTTCTGCATCTCTGCTGCGCTCTACGCAGAGGTCGCCTCTGCGCAGTCGCCTGTTGCCTGGGGCTTGCGCCGCTTCACCAGCCTGGTCACCTTTGGCAACAGCTACACCGACGAATCGCGGTTCGGCTACTTTGCCAGTCACAACGGTTCTGCGCCGCCAGTGGGATGGGTTGATCCGGAGGTAAGTTCTGAGCTTGTGAACAGGCAATAATGCAGAGAGAAACTGACATGCTGTTCCAGAACAACAACACCGCGTCGGGCGGCTACACCTGGGCGCGCTACGTCGCCAACTCCACCGGGGCCAACCTCTACGACTACGCCGTCAGCGGCGCCGTATGCTCCAACTACGTCACGCCGCGGACCGCCGCGGCCATTAACGCGGACTATCCGTCTGTGCTGGAGTACGAGGTGCCGGCCTACATCGCCGACAGCCACTACATCACCCCCAACGGGACCAAATTCCTCAACATCCCGCCCGAGGAGACCGTCTACTCGATCTGGATCGGCACCAACGACCTCGGCGAGGCTGCCTTCCTGACAGACTCCCAGGTCGCCGGCAAGACGATCCCGGACTACATCGAGTGCGTGTACAGCGCCCTCGACCGCGTGTACGCCAACGGCGCGCGGTACTTTGTGCTCATGAACATCGCCCCCTTGCAGCTGACACCGCTGTATGCCACCCCCGAGAACGGCGGCGTGCCCGCCAGCTACTCCTGGCCTGGGAAACCCAGCAACCTGACAGAGGTCAGCTATCGGATGTGGGAGCAGGTGGTGCTGGTGAACGACGTGTACAAGTACCAGACACCGTACGAGCTGTTGGTTGCGAAGCGGTATCCAGGAGCGCACTTTGCCATCTTCGACACGTACAGCCTGGTAAGTTGACAGACTTGCGAGATTAACATCAATTCTGGTCGAAGAGAGCCAATACACTGACATGGTTTGCAGATTTTCGACATCTACTACCACCCTGACGAATACCTGGCCCCTCCGGCCAACGTTACCGGGTATATCAACCACTGCGACAGCACGGGCAACAACTGCCAGAGAGAGCCGAATGAGGATTCGTTCCTCTGGTTTGACCCGCTGCACCCTTCGGAACGGACGGACCAGATCATCGCGAAGAATTTCGTCGACGTCGTCAAGGGGGTCAGCAAGTACGCGACGTACTGGGGGTGAGCCAGAAGGCAAGGAATATCGCACATGAATGACTGAGGATATATAATTTGATATAGCATAATGCGATGTGCATGCATAGAGGCGCAAAGCAGAATACCTATTTAATATTGACTAATAATAGGAATTCAGAGTCTGTCAATCCAGAGAAGTATTTTTTTTTCAGCGAAGACTTCTCTCGTAGCAATTTTTTATTACATTACTACCATTACTACCACTTCCAATGTATTGTACACATTAGCATAACACAGGTCTATCCCGCCTTGCAGGCAAGGAAGAGTCGTCAAGCTCTTGAAGAAAAAGATCTTTGGACATATCCCAGAGCTCCGCTCAGAGGAATCCGAGATGAGAACACGGATGCCCGCCCGCTCTCATTATCTTATCGTATCGACAAACGAGGGAAAGTCGTGTCCCGCACATGGACAGAGTTAACCCGAACTCGATGCCGAAAAAAAAAAAAACTCTGGCAAGCCAGCTCGTCTAGTCGCCGTCTATCACATCACCTGATATCATGTCTATTCATTACAGAATTACAGACCCGCTGACTGACGCCATGAATCGTACCCGACCAGCTCGAGGAGATAGCGTTCGCAATGCTCGAAATGCCTCCGCCCGTATTTCTGGAGAAAGTGTCTTGCCTGGTCGTACACCTGAGGAGCAGTTTCGGCGCAGACCTTGACGAGACTGTCCGCCGTGATCAGGATTCGGTCCTGACCGGCGTCGGAGGCGAATCTCGCGCTCAGAGTCGGGTTCTGCAGAAGCAGCCATTCGCAGAAGTGCTCGAAGAGATCGTTGTCGACGAGGAACTGGATTATCGTGGAGAGGGACTCGGTGTTATTGTTCTTGTTATTATTATTCTTATTAATGGGTTTCACGTTGAGGATCGGCTCTGGCAAGGTGTGGTTCGCGAGCGCCTCCAGCACAGACACCACATACGCCAATTCTTCCGTCAGAGACTGGGGTCTCGACGACCGCAGAGTCGTCATGATCTGCCGGTCGTAGCCGAGCTTCAGCCGCCAGTAGAAGTTGCAAAACACGGACGCCAAAATGCACGGTATCAACACCACGTATCCATACCACATCGTCGCCGTGACCATGGACGCCGCACCGGCCACTAATCCCGTGACGGCCGTGGCCATCGCGTGCCATCGAAACCGGCGCAGCCGCAGATACAGGCGCTGTCGAAAAGGGGCGGTGTCGGGAGTGGCAGCGACGGCGGAGGCGTGTCTGCAAAAGCGAACCCAGAGATACACGGACCAGACGGCATTGACGAGGCCGTAGAAGGCGGCGGGCGCATTGCCAATGTACCCCGAGAGAAGATTGCTCGCACGAAACACCGTGTCATTGGCGCCACCGATGGCCAGCAAAGTGCCGATTCCGACGATGACGCCGCCCGCTCCCAGAAAACCGTCCATCACGACCCGATCGACCAGTTCGGAGCCGATTTCTCTGACGTTCACGCCCAGGCGGCCATCCAAGTATCGAGCAAGATCCTTATTCCGCGCGTGCTGTGCCCTGAGCTGGTCGAGATACTTCCGTTCTTCCCACAGCAGCCGCATGTTGGACCAGCTCAGCTGGAAATCACGCACCGCGACCAGCGACGTCAACAGAGTCAGAGAGCCACCGACAGCCATCAGCGCGACCACGAAGCGAGGGATAGGGACGACATTCCAGACATTGGCGGAGAAGTCCAGCGCGTTGGCCAGCTCCAGGAAGCCGACGCCGATAAGGAGGTTGTTGCGTAATTGCTGTCGCTGCGGGAGTCGATATTGACCGCCTCGTTTCGTCCTAACCAGCGTGACGGGCTCCGGGGACAGGCTGCATCCGACCAGGGTCAGGTCGCTGTCCTCCCGCGAGGTATTCGGGATGGTGGACGGGAGGTCCAGACACGACAACTCGGTGTCCGTCATCTTTCCTCTGGCCGGGCCGGAGTCTGGCGCGAGCTCAATGCAGACGATCCACAGCCGTTGCCAGGAGACGTCGCTGCATAGGCTAGATCCGGACGAGGTTCGACGAGGGCAGCATGGCAGGGACTTGACTGACGGACGTGCTTTGGCTCGAATGGGCGGTCGAGAGACGAGTGTTGGGACTTCTGTTCGTGCGCGGAAAACAAATCCTGCCGGTCCGCCGCGGCCCCGGAGCCAGTCACGTGGGCCCGGGAGCCCCGCCGGCTAAAAATAGCACAGGCACGCCTCCGGGCCAATCAGAAGCCTCACGTGGGCCGGTTGCTTGCTGCAGCAAAACAAAGCAGCAGCGACAACGCTCCAACAAGATAGAAGAGTCACAGTCAAGCATTCTTCAGATGGCCTATTCTCAACCGCAGATCGGCTCATACAGAGGCCATGAGACAGATACCCAAAGAGCGCTGCAGATTGCCGCTGCGTGCCGCTCATAGGACATCAAGAAGCGGGGAATGAGCTAGTGAGCTGACCTAGGCAGCACATTAATCGAATATACTCTTAGCATATATTACCATTGCCAGATGTATCCTTATTTATTCCTCATCTTCAATATCCCGGGCTGAAAAGGACGAAATTCAAGTTGGAGAAAAAAAATGACAGTCCACATTCCCGACGGTTTCCTCCCCCCAGAGCCACCGCCAAATGCCTATCTCCAGAGGATCGATTTCATGACCACCGATCCTCCCATGCCAGAATACAACAACATGTTTGCCGCCGTCGTGCACAACCTCCTGACGGAGTCGGAATGCCAGGAGCTGCTGCGCCTGGCTGAGGCCAGCACCCTCACCTCGGACAACCAAACGCCAACCTGGGAGCGCGCCATGATCAATGCCGGCGGCGGACGGCAGATCCTGGCGGTCGACAGTCGCAACTGCGGAAGGATCATCTTCGACTCGCCGGAGCTGGCGCAGAGGCTGCTGTACCGCCTGATGCCGTTTTTCCGCGAGAGCGGCATCGACCGGCTGGAGAAGCGACCCCTTGTAACGGGGCTGGGCCCTGCAAGAAGGGGGGAAGTTCTCCAGCTCTCGCGGCTCAATGAGCGGCTTCGGTTTCTCAGGTACGAGGGCGGAGAGTACTTCCGCCCGCACTGGGACGGGATGTACGAGACGGACGACGGCCTGGAGCGGTCGTACTTCACGGTCCATCTCTATCTGAACGGGGAGGGCGAGCAGGACCTCGAGGAGCTGAAGAAGGCGTATGAGGAGAAGAAGAAAAATGGCACCGTCGATCGAGGCTCTCCCGATGCAAAACTTCTCGGCGGCGCAACGTCGTTTGTCGATACTGACAAGGACGACAGGGCAGTGCGCGTCTTCCCCAAGACGGGGTCGGTGCTTGTGTTCCAGCAGAATCATCTTGCGCATGGAGGGGACGACGTCTTTCGGGGGGTGAAGTACACCATGAGGACGGATGTGATGTATCGGCAAGTGAAGAATTAGCACATGCCCCAAGAAGGCAGTGCCGGAGCGGGCCAACACCATGATATGATGTTTATCATATGAGTTATGATATGCAGGGTTTGAGTCTTGATTCTATGATGTTGAAAAGAGGACTTCCATGCGACATGGAGATAAATCGACTGAGCCACGCAAGAAAGATGTGTGGCATGAGTATATTCGAAAGAGTGCTGAAATGTTCACGGGCTTTAGATTTAAACCTGAATTGGACATCGGCCTGTCAGTCAAATAGAGCACGATTCTACTCCGAGTTGATGGAATAGAGCGTTTCAAATGCTCTCTTCCATCCTCAGGTCGAACCAGGAAACAGAAACACGGAGACCATGTCGACGCTGACTAGTTGACTACAGGTGTAGCTGCCGTTCGAGGAGAAACAGCAGAAGGGAAAAAGAAAAGGACGAATCCAGCCGTCTGAGGGTATATTAGCTGGTTTTTTCTTAAGTCGACATACTTGAGTAATGTGTTTGAGAGCCAGATATATCTCCCAGGAAATAAATACCTTCTCATCAAGACGCGAGCGAAAAATAATAAACGTAAAATAATTCTCGCGTATTATATAAAAGTCGATCTGCATCAAGAGAGAATATGTACATACAGACATCCAATCATAGGTAAGTCAATCCAAAGGCCTCAGCACCAAAGCTGTTGTCAAAGGCAGCAAATATCGAATATATATTGCTTTTGTCTGACCTGACTTTATAGTCAAAATAAATGGGTCAATCTCAACTATATACAGCCTGCACTGCTCAACAGGTTTAACCCGGAGCAGAAGTTGCAGGCAGACAAGAAGAAAAGAGAAACCAAAAAAGGATACTTTTTTTTTTCGGAGAGGAAGTAATCCAAGAAAGGCGCCGGACAGGACGTAAGTCGTCTCGACACGTCCTACCTGTCGTCCGCTCAATACACATAGCGGAAGCTCTTGTTCTCCTTGTCGGTCAGACCCGCCCAGGCCGTCTCGTTGGACGCGTCGTCGTACATCTCGCCGCTGACGGCCTTGCGCGCGTCCCGCCGCTTGTTCTCCCACACATAGTAGACGAACAGCGCCACGGCGACGCCCGCGGCGGCCGCCTGCGTCGCGAGCACGGCAATCTTGGCGGGCCGGTACTCGGGCGCGTCCTTTGGCCTGGAACGTCTGCGGGCCGATGATGTTGCCGACCGAGAACGAGCCCGCGACGAGGGCGCTGGCGAACGCGCGCTTCGTGTACCCGGCGCAGTTGGCCGCCGTACCAGTGGTAGGATGATGGGCAGCGGCGCGACGATGGCGTTGACCAGGTACACGCCGATCAGCAGACCGGCCTTGTTGCTGTTGGGCAGGAACGACATCAGCCCGCCGCCGATGATGCCCGGGATGCTGCAGAAGAAGACCCAGGCCCACCGATGGGAAGACCGCCGGATGCCGAAACCGACCAGCAGGGTGAAGAAGATGCTCACGATGCCGGACGGCATGTTCAGGAGGGCGGCGTGCTGGGAGCTGAAGCCGAGGTTCTTGATCAGGGTGGAGGAGTAGGTCGTGACGACACCGCTGGAGACGGAATCCTAGGCCGGTCAGCATCAGCAGAGAGTCGATGTCGGGTGATTATCAACATACCAGAACCACCATCAAGGTCAACAGCCACACTTGGACGTCAAGGAGGGCTTCAATCACCTGCCTGGGTTGGAACTTCTGGTTCCAGACACCCGTCTTGTTGGAGCTGATGTGCTTCAGCAGCGCGACCTTTTCCGCGTCCGACATGAAGCTCGCCTTCATCGGGGTGTCGGGCAGGCCGAAAAAGGTGGCGACCCCGATGATGGTGGTCACGATGCCCAGGACGATGAACATGACGCGCCATCCGGACAGAGGGGCGTGCGGACTGATGTGCTGGAATGCGAACGAGACCAGACCTCCGACGATCTGGCCGACGCCCAGACCGCAATACCACAGGCAAAACCGCGGGGCCTGTTCTTCCTTGGTATAGTACTGGCTGGAGATGATCATGAGCGAGGGCCCGATGGTCGCCTCGAAGAGGCCCAGGAAGACACGCGCGATGACCAGGCCGGTGTAGTCCTTGACGCCGCTGGTGGCCGCAACGACGACCCCCCACAGGGCGACGTTGACACCCAGCCACTTGGCTGCGGGCACTTTCTGCAGGAGCCAGGCTGTCGTCTGGTTAGATCATGGCCGCCTCGACGACCGAAGTAGACGGAGCGTGCTTACTGTTGGGAGCTTCTGCCACCAGATAGGCGATGAAAAAAGAGGTGGCGGCATTGCTGAAGTCGTTGCCCTTCAGCTTGAGGTCGGTGCTGATGCCCATGACGGCGGCGTACTAGGCAGGCGTTAGCGCGGGGTTGGGCATTCGAGTGACAGAGGGAGCGCAGACATTGATGATGACTTTGTCGATGAACTGCAGTGTGTAACAGCAGAACATCAAGGGCACGATGTGCCAGTCGATCTTGCGGCGCAGGGCGGGCAGGTTGATGTGCTCCGCATTCTGGACGTCGGCGTGGCTCTGGAGGAAATCCCAGGCCTCGTCCTTCCTCTCGAAGGGCACCTGCTGGGACAGCACGGCCATCTCCTTATCGTCCTGCCTGCTGGCCATGGTGGTGAGCGTTCGGGGATTACCGGCCACTCGTGCGCAAATCGGGGAGCGAGATGGACTAGAGAGCGCGAGACGTCGTACAAGTCATACAGTCGCAAAACAGGGCGCGAGCGAGAGACTCGAAGACAAAACGAAGGAAAGGAACGAAACGAAAAGCGAAAAAGAAGGAAAAAAAAAGACACAGGACGAAGCGAAATGGGCGAAGTGGCAACGGCAAAGGAGGGACCGCAGGTCTAGACAGTACTTGAGACGACAATAAAAACAAAGATCAAGCCATAACGGCGTGTTTGTGCTCGAGGCTGCTGGCCAGACCGGACGACAAGAAGCGACGGAAGTCGGCAGGCGGCGGGTGCAACTGCGGCTGCTCGCTTACGCCGCCAAGGCAGTGGACGAGGCATCAGCCTGCATGCACCAGGCGGGGAATTGCGAATGCAGCGCGATTAGGTTTATCGGTGGAGGCTGGCTGCGCGCGATGTTACGGAATGCCCTGGACGACGCTGGTCCAGCAGCCTCGCAGGGGCCACCAGACTTGGCGACGCTGCAGGATGAAGCGATTCGGCCGGCCAGCTGCAGGGACTAGAGGCGGAGGGCGCACAGAGGACGATATATACACAAGTCGCACACGCTGCCCGTACATTAAAGCCGAGTCCTCCTCCGTCCAGCTCAGCATGCGAGGCTGTTGCTGTCATTCCGTCCCGCGCTGCTAAACCATCACCACCACCATGGGCTGGGTGAAACACGTCTCGCCCGAGGTGGCGGCCCAGTCCCAGTATCCGACCATCATCGCCGTCTGCGTCGTGCTGACGCTGCTGATGATGGCGACCGTCATCACTCGCGTCGTGATCCGCTATCGACAGCGGCGGACGGGCGCCGATGACTACGTCGTCATCTTTGGAATGGCAAGTTGCTCGCCGTACTTACTGACGGCACGATTAAGACTGACTGGGGCAGCAGATTTTCAGCATCATCTACAGTGTCCTGTGCATCGTCCGTACGTTATATCCTCCAGTCGAGAGGGAATCCAGCTGCTAACGAGACGACCAGAAACACGATATGGCCTGGGACTACCGCCCGCCTTGCGGCCTAAGGCGAGTCTAGACACCTACACCAAGGTCAGCACGAAAAGCCCTCCTCCCGTCGACGCAAGACGGCGTCTGATGTCGTGCACAGGTCAACTTCGCCGGCAGGCCGTTCTACCAGCTGGGCATTGCAGGCTTCAAGGCGGCGCTCTGCATCAGCTGCTACCGCCTGCTGTCCGGCACGACCAAGGCTTGGTACAAGGCCACCATCTGGGTCGTGGGAATCGTCTCGACCGTGGGCCACATCGCCGGCACCCTGGTTCTCATCCTGAGCTGCAGCCCCGTCCGCAAGTCGTGGGACCCGTATGTCCCGGGGACGTGTCTGCCCCCCGGGCCGACCTTCTACGGGCTGGCGGCCTTCACCATCTTCTGCGACGTCGTCATCATCCTCATGCCCATTCCCATGCTGCTGGGGCTGCACGTGCGTCCGGCGCAGAAGGCCGGCGTCGTCTGCCTGTTCCTGCTGGGCCTGTTCACGACCGTCTGCTCGATCCTGCGCATGAGCCAGATCGCCGTCATTGAACGCAACGGCGATTCGACCATGCTGGTGCTGTGGGGCACGATCGAGTTCAATGTGGGGGTGAGTTAGTTTCGTTTCCAGGGACAAGGTGAACAGGACACTGATTTCGCCCCAGAACATCGTCACTTCGCTGCCGTTCCTCGCGCCCATGCTGAAGCGTTGGATCAGCGATTTTGGCTACCAGATCGGCTACATGAAGTCGGGGATGCGGACGACCGAACGCTATGCGCTGCACTCCCTCTCCAAGGCCAGCGTCAAGTCGAGCACGATGCGGTCTAACGTGACGAGCAGCCATCCCGACCCTCACCACCTGCACCCGCACCGCGGCGTGACCAAGGTCAGCCGGTCGCCGAGCCAGGAGCACATCCTGAAGAGCAACAATGGCAGCAACGTGGGCGGCATCACGCGGACGATGGAGTACCACGTCACGGTGGACGACGAGGGCGAGGTGGCGAAAGAGCAGCAGCGGCTGTGACGATGTTACGGATTAGTGCATACCTACATCTACACCGATTCTATGCTTGCATGGTCGATTTCGGTTGTACTATATGGATAAAAGTTGGACGGACGGACGGACGGATGTGTACATATAGATGGACGGGGTGGTTCTGGGATGGCTTGGGATGGCGTCTGATTGGATCTCTCGTTAGCTTCGTTTTGTTTTTTGTTTTTGCTCTCTTTTGCTCCTTTTTTTTTCTTTTCTTCTTTTTTTTTTCTCCCACGCTACGGGGAAAAAACGAGTTAGAATTCACCGCACTGCAGGCCTGTGCTCTGTGCAATCCCACGTAATCCTCGTCCAACGAGTCTAGTCCAAATAGACTACACTTAGCAGCCCTTAGCGGAGCTCGGGGATCCGTCGATCGCAGCCTCAGCAACCACCGGGCGACTGTCGATCCCTTTGACTTTGCGCCGAACTCAAGCTGTTTTGTCCTGGCCAATGATTGGCTCAATCATCGCGTGGCTGCTCCGGCCAAGCTTCTCCGCCAAATCCTACCTGCCTAACATGGCATCTTCCCCCGGCTTGCGTCTCTCGTCATCCTCTTCCGTCTGCGTCTCTGAGTTTATGCTGCACTGAGAAGCGCAAAGAACAAAGTTCACCAACTACAGATACTCCGTACCGACAATTAATTAATTCAAATCAATTCTGATGTCCTACGTCACACGTCGGACGTGCAACCGTGGGGGTGCCCTGGCAGGTCGCCAATTCCAGCGCTGCTTCGTACTCCGTCACGGCAGTCTGTCCTCCAGACGAATTATTACTCTGTGCGAGCATCGCGATCTCCAGCCCATGTGGTGCTCCGGATCGCCTTCTGGTCGAGTCTGGCCCTAGCCAGGCACCTCCCTGATCTGTCTACGGCATTCCTTAGCCTGACGCATGGAGCAGATGCAGGCTCCTGAGTGGCGTCTGTGCGATTGATATTAGATCAGCAGCTAATCGCAATGGGGGAATGTCGCTCCTGACCTCAGGTACCGAGGCTCGCTACCTGCCTTTCGTGGTCGACCTGAGGCATTTTCACCAGAACAGGACCCGTCCACCGCGTGGGGGCGGAATTGCTATACCACTCCTGGCGATAGTTGGTGCGTTATTTCAGTCCGGCGACCGGCAGGAAATAAACTCATTCTTCGACAGATGGTTCTAGTAATTAATCGACATGTCGCACATAACGTATGGAGCATGGAGTATGCAGGTACACGCATGACAGAGGCTAGAGCAGATGGTTTTCGTCAGTTACACCCGCTACCCCGTACTCCTAACCGGATTCTCTCTAGAAACACCCGTCGGCACTTGTCTTTTCCATCTATCAGTATCGTCCAATCCTTCTATCTATGTTCTATGCCTCGACGTTAACGATAACACTGAGAACATGTCGCTTGCCGAATAGACTCGTCTAGCTCTCCTGTCTCACCCGCTTCGAGATCAGAGGGCTCTCCTCCGTAATCCGGGGAAAGTCGTGCGCGTCCAGACACGCCTGTCGCGCGCTCACCACGCACGGCTGTCCTCGCACAAATACGTCCTGGTCGTACGCTTCCAGTGCCCGCTCCATCGCCGCCCAGTCCTCCTTATCCGACGGTTGTTGGATCAGGTGGCCAACTCGCTTGACAAAGTCTTGCACGTCGGCCACCGCGTTGTTAGCGCCCTCGCCCCGGACTGCGGAGATACTATTAGTGAAACAATAGTCCGGAGTAATGACGGGCAGGCAGGAGACTACTCACACATGGTCATCGTGTGGGCCGCATCGCCCATCAACACGATCCGGCCATGCCCCTGCTCGCGTCTCGCCGTCGGGAACCAATCCTGCATCGTGATGGCTGTCACTTCGGCATTATCCGAGATGTTATGGACTAGGCCCCGGAACGGTTCTGCCCAATCCTGCGTGAGCTGCTTCATCAGGGCGATGCGCTCGGCATTGCCGTCAGGGATGTCGATGCCCTTGCTTTCCGGCCACGAGACCACGATCTGCACCACATAGTCGTCCGAGCTGTCTTCGAAGTTGAACGGCGTATCCAGGACTGCGTCACGTCAGCACTAAAAGCAAATAGTCGGGACGCCGTCTGCTGTCAGACAAGATCGTCGACGGCGATCGTCAAAAGACATGTAGGGCTATTAGCGATTAGCGTAGGGAATGACGTACAGCTGAAGTACAAGTACACATTCGACTCCGCGTGAGTTCCCTGGAAAAAGTAGGGGTCGAGTGCCCGCACTGCCGTCACCTGTTCCTCCGAGTAGCGGACGGTTGCCCCCAGGAACCGGACGGGGATCGGCTTGTTCTGGTAGGTCGTGGGATAGAGATGCTTGCGGACACGCGAGTTGGCGCCGTCGCAGGCCACAAGCAGTCGTCCCTTGCATGAACTGCCATCCTCAAAGAACGCCGTCACACTCTCCTCGTTGTCTTCGATGTTCACCAGTTTTTTCGACCACTGCGGGGAGCATCCGTCAGTCAGGACGTGGCAATAGTAGTAGGATAAAACAGTTTGGCTGCGGCAGACCCACCTCGATGTTGATGTCGGTCGCCAGAAGAGCTCTGAGTTTGGTCCGCAGGACTCGAATCCTACCCTCCTGCGACGGCGGACTCTCATACTTTGGATCGCCCGTCTTGAGATTGAAGAACCGGTATCTGCCCGGGTCACCCCTGCGCGCGGCTTCCTTGTTGACGCTGGTCTCTCGCAGCCGGGACGCGATGTCCGCTGGCAGCAGCTCCTCGAGGGCGGGGAGGGCCCAGTGGACGGTGAGACCCCATCCGCCGGTGCGAGACGTCATGGATGCGTCCCGTTCGAAGATGCGGAACGGCACGTTGGCCTTGCGCAGGTACTGGGCCAGCGTGAGGCCGCTGATCCCAGCCCCGACGATGAGGATGGGGAGCGGATCGGAAGGCATGGTGGCAGTGTCAGAGTGAGCCCTCGATCGGTGTCGACAGAGGGAATTAGGAAAAGCGCATCCTGCGATCTCGACAGACACGATCGAGCCCTGCGACAAAGAGCATATAAATGCTGGCCTGGCCCATTTGCGGCTCGGCAGGTGCCGCCTGCCCAATGAGGGGCCTGGCGTGCGCGTTGTACTGCAGCTGCCCGGATGCAACCGTGGAGGCGCGATTCACACACTTGCGACACTGTGAGTCTGTCCTCCGTTGCAAAGCCGTCCTTAGTTTGTCGAGAGACAAAGTCAAAAAGCAGTGGAGACGCCCGCTCGGGTGTGCCGCAGTTGTGGAGCGTGCCAAACTCTTGTATTCGTCACTGTTTGTCTTCGCGAAACTATCAAACTTTGTCGCGCAAACGTTAACAAAAGGCAAAAAAACAAACTTTCTGCCCCCTCGTCTGTACAGTCTGATTCGCAGATTAGATCAGCGGTCGAGCGTTCATTCTCCCCACTTGGTGAAGCTGCCATGCAAATGCATAGATTCTGACGTTCATCCGGGAGGATTCCGTCAATCTGCATCAATCAGTCTAGATCATATCATGCCATAAATCACCATCTTTCGTGGGGCTGTCTCTAATCTGATCGCAAGTCCCTCGTCAGGGTCTCGTGGTATTGTTCCCCTCATTCCAAACTGGAACTAGAGTGATGTGGAAGAAAAAGAATAGAAAAGGGAACACACGCCAAGCTGATTGTCGAAGATCACCCTCTTGGCACGTGCCCTATGGACTAGAATTTGCTGGAATAATGCTAAAAACCCCCGTGGGGGCCAGTTTGTTCTCTTTTTTTCTGGATATCTTAGGTCTGTGCTCCATACTTCGAACGAGAGAGAAGTTTCGAGGAGACGTAAAAATTTGCTGGCGTCGAACCAAGCCAAGTAAAAGCTGATCAAGCACCTAAGAATTGTGTAGAATGGATACGGTCCTACGTCCGGAAACATTGTCTGAGAGAGCAATTCTTAACTGTGGTTATATGAGCTTCTCTATGCTCGACTTGATATTACGTCTCGTCTGGGTGTTCTGTTTCCGGCTATTCTCCAGTATTCATCTTATATTTCCCTGGTCCAATGGTGCAAGATCATGCTGACCACGGATTCGAACAAAAGTCAACAAATCTGGCTTCCTGGATTTAGAGAATTTTCCGTAGTGCTACCAGTATGTAATGCTCTAGGAGAAGAGTGACAATACAATGGCAGATAAGCGAAATACAAGCAAGCTGCGGATAGCACCTAATAAAGAGTAATTATGTCGGACTAATTGATTAATGTATAGTACTCTATGTACGTCTCTAGCTTTCTTTTTAGATGGGTTAGATTCTTCGCGCGCCGGTTAAATGGAAATCAAGTTCATCACAGCCGGAAATATATAATCACATGATGCAGGACTATCTATCGAGTCATAGCGTAAATCAACCTCAAAATGGACAAAAAAAAAGCGCAAAAAGGACTCATTACTAAAGAATAACAGTAATTCTTGCTTATTCAAAGGTATGGGGCACGTAGAGTCTGCGGGGCTAGAGAGATGCAACACGGGTCATGACCCGGCAGAGCAGCTGCTGGGAATGGGGATCCGTCCTCCTATCGACAAGACCAAGATCATGCCATTTTGCAGCAGGAAAGCATCGCAAAGTGCACTCGTCTCTGTGGTTGATCGCACCTGCCGAGAACCTCTGGCCCGCGGATCAGTCTGTCAGCCAGCACCTTCCCGAAACCGTCGACAATGACTCGTCCACGAATGTGCGTTGATATTACCGCTATCTAACCACATTGTGTCCGATTCTGCCCTTTACATTGCTCTCAAAGATGTTGATTGACTGATAGTCATCGCAAAGCAGCAGCAATCCTATTGCGCATGTTGGCCAGCTTGCAATAATCCCTACATTTCATCGCCTACGACAATGAAAGATTTCAAATCAATTCCAACCATATGCACAGACATGAAATCAACATGACTCCTTCCAGGGACACGGAAATGGAGATGGTAGAGAATGGTAACCCATCATCATAACAAGCACTTTTTAACTATATACTGACACTGACAAAATTTCTCTGTATCGGCACTTAGTATACGTTTATTTTTTACGAACGACAATGACGACTTCACCACGTAGTTTGTTCAATGTCCCGTACTCAGCTGAACCACGGAACAAACCGATGTCTTTACAAAAGCCGTGTAGCAAAGTTCACTTCTTTTCAGCTTCCGCAATGTCTACCGCTCTGGCGCTATTGTCTCCTCGATCAGTATCAAGGTGAATCGCGACATAATGCGTGAAATATTTTGATGGATCGGCAACGAAGCATGCAACACAAGTCGCACTCACGCCGAATAGAATAGTACTCAACCGTGCGGAAGGCGTAGGACCATGCATTCCTGCTCGCACTCGACGCAGCAGCGAGGATGACTGGCGTTGCTCCAGGTCCCTGGAAAGCTGTCGTGCCTTCGGACATGGCGGCAATGAGCGCAGGGAGCTCTTTGGCAGGAAACCCCAACGGTAACACGGCTTGGGAGATGTAGCTTGGCAGAGTTTGTCTTGATTTCGCGTCGATGATAATGTTCAACATCGTGCTGCCAATCGCACCGCCTAGCAAACGGATCGATGCGATCCTTGTGCAGCACCAAGGTCTCGATGAGGGATGTGCAAAGAGACTGTGGTATAGCAGGCAACAGTGATCCACGAGAATGGCACGGTGGCCAGAAATTGGAAGGCTAGACACATAGCGATCGAGTCTTGTGTCACCAACACCAGAAGTCCAACGAAGACTGTCTGCATACCGACCGCGAGGATGAGTTGGATATGGACGTGCTTGATTTTATGAAACAAGCCACCCATAACGACACCGCCACTGGCAGTATTAGTCGCTCTGTCGCTCCATATTCAAATGCCTGATAGCTGGCTTAGTGACAATACTTACAAGACACCCCCGGCCCCAGAAGCAATCTGAAGCAGGCCAAGTCTGATGAGGTCTGTGGAGAAAAGATGCAAAAGCTGCTGTGGAATCACGCTTGTTACAGCATAGTACAAAAGCCAGTGACAAAGGTGCAACTGCAGGAACATATCAGCCAGAATCCTTCAATGGTAACAATTTTGGCTGACATACATAACCAGAACAGTGAATTCGCGGAATTTCTTAAACATATAGAATAGGAACAACGGCCTTTTGGCGAAGCCGAAAAAGTCACAGATGAAGCAACCGATGAACATTACCATTCCCAGAACGATGAGGACAATGACCTCGATAGTTCTCCAATTGCGAGTGTTTCCTCCCTGGTACAAGCCTGCTAAGAGCATCGCGAGACCGCTGGTATACAGCAAGAACCCTGCAAGCGTCAGTGTCCATACAACTCTATACAAGGCCTGGTTCATACCGATATAGTCCATCTCTTTTAAGAGCGTTGATCGTGGGATGTGTGCCACGTCTCTTGGGCATGGTGGAGGCCAGTAGAAGACGGCCGTCCCGATGAGAGAGATCGTTCCAGTGATGGCGCCGATGATGAAGATCTGTATCACCCCGTTATTACAAAGAGAAATAAGAACGTCTGACATCGAGGGACAGACCATCTCCAGTCGCGTTTTGAGCTAAGGCGTGCCCTGCCAGTGATCTGAAGCAAGACATTGGGATGAGATTTGCTTCGGTCGAGGCCAGTCCAATGGCACATTATCGGTTCGGGAGAATTTCAGAGAGGCCAGGATACAGAAATAAGGCCATGCCAGTGCCAAAACCACCAATGACCATGGCAGCAATCATCTGGTTGAGTGTCTGGCCTATGGCACCAATAATCTGGGATATGCATGAGCTAGTTTCGAGAATAGATCTAGATCATAGGCTTACAAATGAAACAATCAGAAGGCATTGACCAAAGAGAAGCACATAGTGTCGGCCAAAAACTGTTACGCGTTGGGTCCAACCGTAGTCGTCGATACTTAACGATGGTGGTTAGGGAAGGATCAAGGAGTCTTCTTGACTCTGTGTCGTTCA
This sequence comes from Rasamsonia emersonii CBS 393.64, assembly GCF_000968595.1. NCBI lineage: Eukaryota > Fungi > Ascomycota > Eurotiomycetes > Eurotiales > Trichocomaceae > Rasamsonia > Rasamsonia emersonii. The sequence goes on along the minus strand of NW_013562906.1, from coordinate 373 downwards.
CGAGCACGCGACGGTCTAACCGACCCGGGTCTCCTCTTCCTCGAGACAACGGCCTACCTGGCGAAGGGCTCTTCCTCGAACGACTTCTCGCGATATAATGGGGTCTCGTGTGAAGGGCCAAAGCCTTGCTGTCTAGAAACTAGGAGCTCATAAAAAGGATTCGCTGGGGAAGGAAGAAAGGAAGAGAAAGGCACGCGAGCTGTATCAACAGGAGTCATGTGATAAACAACAAATAGACCAATCAGAAGACGAGAGCGAAGCTGAGTCAGCAATATGGGCTTAGCCCGCAACAATACCCCCCTCCTTACTATGGATTCCCTCAGTGTGATGATTGTAAGTTAGACTGTCAATTTGACTGTTGGCGTTGAGTCTT
>NW_013562907.1:0-21164 GCF_000968595.1 Rasamsonia emersonii CBS 393.64 | reverse complement strand
GCAACGAGGTCTGCGTATGTTGCAACGCGCAGGAATGAGAAAGATCAACTTTGCCGGAGGCGAACCGCTGCTGTACCCGCAGTTGCTGAGCAAGCTAGTTGCCTTCTGCAAGGAGGAGCTTCACTTGGAATCTGTGTCTATTGTGACGAATGGCAGCAAGCTGACAGAGCGGTTCATGGCTAAAGCTGCGAAACATATTGACATTATTGCTGTATCATGCGACTCGTTTGATGAGCAGGTCAACATCCAGATTGGCCGCGGCCAGGGCTCGCACCTGGCACAGGTGCAGGAAGTAGCGCGGCTATGCAAGAAATATAAGGTCAAATTCAAACTCAACACTGTCGTCAATCGGTACAATGTGCATGAAGATATGAACAAGCATATCCAGGCCCTCCAGCCATATCGATGGAAGTGTTTCCAAGTTCTCGTTATCGAGGGAGAGAATGACTCCAACTCGACCATCCGGGATGCTCGACGTTTTCAGATCTCAGACGAGGAATTTTGGCAGTTCTGTGATCGTCATTCCAACAATAAATGCATGGTTCCTGAGCCTAATAACATCATGAGGAGCTCATATCTTATTCTCGATGAGTATATGCGATTCCTGAATAAAGGCACCGGCGCCCCGACGGAATCTATCCTCGATGTTGGTGTCTCTCGCGCCCTGGCCAACGTCTACTGGGACCAGGACAGCTTCTATGAGCGCGGCGGGATCTATGACTGGACCAAGGATGTCGGCGAAGGATGTGGATCTGAGAAGAATCCGGCGCTGGAATTCTGAATCGTGAAGGAGGATTCTGAAGATATCATCGGTTAGGAGAAAATTCTGTATTGAATGGGGAAAATTCATTGTGATCAAGGACGACGACGTTATTATTTATGTACCTCGTTGTGTCCCTAGTTAAACTTGCTCATAGTGCTTGGTTAAATTTCTTCTTCATGGGACGAAGGTTGATAATAATATCCATGTTGACAACTACTGACCGAAAATTGCTCTCTAAAATGGAAGAATAATATTAATAATAACTTTAACAAAGGGATGTTGCACAGCTCGATCTACTCCTAAGGCCGCAATCGCGCTGCAGTCCAGCCAACCTGCAGAGGACCCGTGTGCTCTAACCTGGGCATTTCCTCCTTTGGGAGCACCACCAACATCTTTGTGCTCCTCTTGCTGCTGTTGGAGGGTCTTTGGGATATTATTTATGCCAGTCAGACCTAACGGGCTCCGGCTGGACTTGAGTGAGGCTGCAAGGTAGACCAGGCTATCTGTCTCATTGGCCTGCGCTTTTTCTTAATCTAGTCCTCTTAGGCCAATTGGCAGCAACCTCAGATCGCACTTGCTCAGCGAGTCTGCAGTATAAAGATTACCCTGCAATCCCAATGTGGAGGAGTGAATTAGCCAGCTCATAGTCTGAAGCTTCAAAGATTAATACACATTTCCTACATTCCTTGATTTGAGCCGGGGAGTTTAGGGGCGTTTTCTCAGGCCAGTGTCGAAGTTTATTCACAGCTGTCCCAAATGTACGAGCTGGAAAAGAGATTGAGAGAGGCTGATACAAACAGGTTCCAGCTTTACAGCGTGAGGCTGACAACAGCGACACGGATCGGACTGGTCTGCTTGCAGTTTCACTTAACAAGGCTGAGCCCCAGCCTGCATAGTAAGTTCCATCCAACCATCCCATGAACAGTCCAGCGATTCACTGTCTGTGCCCCTTAACAGGCTCCTATATATTAGTGCGTCTTCCACCTCCTCTTTCGTTCTCCCTGCTGATAAACTCGACCTATCTCCGCCAAGAGGTATTGAGGAACACTCCTTCGGCCCGTCCATATTTTTTTTCGTTCTTTCCACAAGGTGATTGGCTTGTCCAGATTCCATAGCCTGCTCAAGATTTCGTTGTCGAAGCTCCAAGGGGGACTTCATCAAGCTGTGTGGTTTCACCTTCCTCCTGTGGAAGCCATGCCGCCGGCATCATCGTCATTCTCCCTGTCGAAGCTTCTCCACCGCCGGAGAGGTCATGGCTCAAAGCACTCTGCGAAGCAAGGATCTGAGACCGATGAGGACCGGAATCCACCCAGGGTACGTCTGTTCGCTCATCCATTACGGCGACCTCTACAAAAAGCGAAGACTGCTCCCAGCCTCATTCCATTCAGGAACGCATGTCTCTGCCGGAACGACTTTGGAATCAAGCCTATGACAGCCTCAAGGCCGACGAAGCCAAATTGGTAAAGGCTTACGAGGATTTCTTGTTTGATAGATTTCGCAACGATGTTTCTTCTATTCCACAAACCCCAAAAGACAGGCAGTCGCAGATGTATGAGCTCATCCAGGACGGTCTGGGGAAGACGAAGAAGGAAGCGAAAATGAAACAGAAGACTGAGAATGTCGTGAAAATGGTGCTCGAAGCCAGGAAGAGCATCGACTTGGCAGTACAGGCCATGCCACAGGCTTCTCTGGCCTGGGCAGGGTTCTCTTTTGCTTTGCAGATAAGATTAATTGTTGTGGAAAGACTGCAGCTATATCAAATCCTGACGTGTCCAAGATATTTTTAAACTCCGCGACAGAGACAAGCGCCAACCGCGAAGGAATCAAACACGTCCTCTCTAGTGTGGATTGGTATTGGAAGTTGGCCGACTACCTTTTCAAGGAGGATAGAGTCGACGATACAAAACTGCTACACGAATTGGAGAAACAAATTGTTGAACTGTACCGAGCTCTCCTCTCATACCAAATTAAGAGCGTCTGCTCGTACTACCGCAACCGGGGAATCGTCTTCTTCCGTGATTTGTTCAAGCTTGATGATTGGAACAGTGATATTACATCGATCAAGAACGCAGAAGATGCTTTGAAGCAGAATATTGATATGTATACTAGGCTCCAAAACAGTACCAACAGCAAGAAGCTTGTCGACATTGTGCTGAGCCAGGAAGATAAGCAGTTCCCGCAAGACCTGTTTCTAACCAACCCAGAGGATGACATGACACTGATTGAAAACACCAAAGGCCAACTACTGCATGATTCATACGTCTGGATCCTTGATGAGCACAATTTTGTTGAGTGGAGAGATGGGAGCAAAACCAGATGCTTTGGATCCAAGGGAACCCAGGCAAGGGCAAGACAATGTTATTGATTGGCGTCATCAAGGAACTGAGGTCTAGCCTCATATCATTCTTTTTCTGCCAAGGTACTGATTCACGGCTTAACAACTCTACTGCAGTCTTAAGAGGTCTGATCTATCAACTGGTGCAGCAAGAGGGGTCTCTGATCTCGCATCTCCGCAAGGAGTATGACAGCGGAGGGTCATCGCGCTTTAAGGATGCTAATGCATTTATTGTCCTATCAAGAATCCTCACCAACATGCTTGACGACCTCAACGACAGAACAGTATATCTGATTGTTGATGCTCTAGACGAGTGTCAGGACACCAAAATGTCGCCACTCCTGCGTCTAATCCGCGAGAACACTTCTAGGTCGTCGTCTCTGGTCAAATGGCTTGTGTCGAGTCGTCACGATGAGCATATCAAGGAGCAACTAACAGTCGGAGAAGGCCAGTTAGACCTGGACTTGAACGCGCAAGATCAGATCAACAGAGCTGTGAATGTGTACATTGAGCACAAAGTTTCTGATCTGACCAAGTTGCGCAATCACAGCAGCGAGGTGCAGAAGGAAGTAAAGAATTATATCATTGCAAATGCAGAGGGGACATTTCTGTGGGCGGCTTTAGTCTGCGAACAGCTAGCAGACCCATACAATCGCCCTAAAACACCACTATCAGTGGTTAAATCGTTCCCACGTGGACTCGACAGACTTTATAAAAAGATGTTGGAACAAATTCAAGCTCGGAATGAAGGCGATCTCGAGGTCTGCAAAGCGATACTTGCATCGATCACCCTTGTCTATCGACCCATTCACCTGAGCGAGCTCACCTCTATCATTGACCTTCCGGAAGATTTCTCCGATGATACAGATTCGTTAGGTTACCTCGTCAGGCGTTGTGGCTCATTTCTGACCATTCGCCAAGATGTCATCTATTTTGTGCATCAGTCCGCAAAAGATTTCCTCAATGAGAATCCTGAGATTTTTCCTAATGGATCATCCCAAGAGCAGAGAGCGATGGTGTTGCGATTATTAGATAGAATGTCACACACATTAAAAAAGGATATATACAACCTTCAGGAACCAGGATACTCCATCAAGGACGTGGTGTCGCCTGATCCAGATCCACTTGATCAGATTCGATATGCCTGTCTCTATTGGGTCGACCACCTATGCAAGGTTGATCAGAGTCTGTATGGGCATGTTGGACTCTGTGACAATGGTTCGATTCATGAATTTCTAAGACAGCACTTCCTTCACTGGCTGGAAGCTCTCAGTCTCCTTAGAAGCTTACTGAACGCAGTTCTTATGATCAAAAAGCTGGAGAATTTACTTGCTGTAAGTTTTGGCTCTTCAAGCAACCACAACTTAGGTATTATATGAGCTAAGTGCATCAACAAAAATTCGAACAACGCCACAGACCTTCTCTCCATCATACAAGATGCAACCCGATTTGTTCCTTATAACAAATACATCATCGAAACCACTCCTCTCCAGGTCTATGTGTCAGCTATTGTCTTCAGTCCTACCAAGAGCAAGATTAGAGCACTGTTCGAAAAACAAATACCATCATGGATTCGTGTATGTCCATCGGTAGAGGAGGATTGGAGCCCGTGCTTGCACACTCTCCATGGCCATACTGAGCCAGTCCTCTCAGTATCTTTCTCTCCTAATGGAAAGAAGGTTGTTTCTGGATCAAGTGACAACACGCTTCGGATTTGGGACTCTGAAACAGGAGCAACATTGCATATACTAGTGGGCCATACTGTGGCAGTCAGTTCAGTATCATTCTCTCCTGACGGCCAGCAGATTGCATCTGGGTCATATGACAATACAATACGATAGTGGGACGCTGAAACAGGAGCGCTCCTGCGTATTCTAACCGGCCATACTAATATAGTCCTCTCAGTATCATTCTCTCCAAATGGGCGGCAGCTTGTGTCTGGATGCTATGACAAAACCGTACGGATCTGGGACGCTGAAACTGGAATGCCATTGCACATACTAAAGGGCCATAGAGATTGCGTCAACTCAGTGTCATTCTCTCCTGATGGACGGCAGGTCGTATCTACTGGTGATGCGTATGGTGGAGAAGTTCGGATTTGGGAGATCAGCACAGGAATATTACGCCATACCTTAAGAATTAATGATTACAGAGACATGGCCATGTCAGCATCATTCTCACCTGATGGACGGCTGGTAGCAGCTGGTATGATAAATAATCACATTCAGATCTGGACAGTGGAAACAGGCACGCTTCAACAGACGCTCGAGGTCTACTCGGCTTCCTCAATATCATTTTCTCCCGATTGGCGTCAGGTAGTTGCATTCGAACGGGACGAAGAGACAATACAGATTTTAAATGCTCGGACCGGGGAAGTGCAGCAGAAGCTTGCAGGACATTCTGCCGCTATTCTCTCAGTGTCAGGACGGCGAGTAGTGTCTGGTTCAGCAGACAATACAGTACGGATCTGGGATGCTAGGTCAAGAGGAGCACTGCCACATATATCAGGATTACACCCAAAAAATAGGTCCTCCTTGTTATCCTTCTCCGCAGATGGCCGATTGTTAGCGTCTGCTTTAGGTGGTGTGACAATACAGATCTGGCACACAGAAACAGGGGCAATACAGCAAACACTAACCAGTAAGGAACACACTGTTATGTCAGTGACATTTTCCCCTAGTGGACGGCAGCTCGCTGCTGGTTTATTTGACTATACAGAACATATCTGGGATCTTGAGACGGGGATGCTGAGACTAAAACTCGGGGAAAATACAAAGATGTTTTATCCCCTGAGTTGGGGAGTAATGGCCTTTTCTCCTGATGGAAAGCGGTTGGCGGCCGACTCAGTGGATAAAGCAGTACGGATTTGGGATCTGCAGGCGGGAATGCTGCAGCAGACACTAACAGATCTTTCTGATTATGCTCTCTTCGTGTCGTTCTCTCGTGATGGACGATGTATGGCGGCTGGTAACGAATTGGTCTACATCTGGGATGCTGAGACAGGGATGCTTCGGCAAACACTCAACGCCAAAGATGAGATCGATTCATTCCTAACATTCGATGATCAGATAAAAAATGATCGGTTAATTTTCTCCCAGAGGAGAACCAATCTATTGACATTCTCTCACGATGGGCGGTTGATGGCATCGAGTTCACTTCCAAATCACGAGGTTAAGATCTGGGATGCCAAGACAGGAGGGCTGCAATATACGCTCACAAAAGGCCCTAAATTCTCGAAATTGTCATTCAGCCACGATGATTCCCGTCTTGTGACGAATTTTGGTTGCATTGCCTTCGATTCTTTACTTGCCAGCCAAAGAGTGAAATGGGTGGGATACCACCTAGATACCAACAGGGAATGGATTGTTCGGGACGACAAAAGAATCCTTTGGCTCCCTTCAGAGTATCAACCGGTCTCCCCGGAGGTCGCAAACGAGAATTTTGTGATGGAATCTAAAACAGGCCGCCTTCTCCTGATCCGATTCGATCCGAACATTCCTCACCTTGTTAACGATGACTGAGTGGCGATGACTGCATAGAGCCTTATAATGAGATGCGGAGGATTGTCAAACAAACTGGGGCACAAAAGAAACACCTAGGTTATCTAGTGAACCCCTAGTATGATTGATAGCTGCCGGTTGACAAGGATTAATATCAGTAAGGGGTGACGCACCAGAGGGGCAGACCATGAAATGAGCAGATTCTTCTTTTCCATGCGTTTGAACATGGTACACGTCAATACAGGTCCATGCTTCCAAAGCATCTTCTCTAACTTGAGGTATGCAGTGGCATATGAGAATATTGGTTTATGTAAATATTTTTGTGAGGGCGATGATTAGAAACGATGAACAGAACAGACATGAGCGAAGAAAGAAGCAAACCATTGCAAGTATGAGCTTTAAAAAACCACAGCGGACGTTCGGTAACACAAATCATTTACACTCTTACCTGTTCTTCGCCGTCCAGGAAGATTTAATTTGTGTCGGATGGCAACCTTCCAAAATGAAGGCAGGCACCATAGAAGGTTCACAGTCGTGAACTTGCAGACATCAAAGCATACGATTGCTCTAGCTGATATCTGTATTGTGACAGTGGACTTCTTCCTGTAGCTTGGGAGTGGTGATACTGAATTGCTGTCGTTTGAACCAAAACAGCTCAAAATATCAAACTTGGAGTTCCGTATTAATGCCCAAGCGAAGTCAAAATGATCCATTTTGCGCCACTGAGATTCCTTCAATTGTCGCGCTCCAAGCGCGGTAGACCCTCGTAAAGGCCGATAAGGCCTCAGCCATAATCCTTTTTTTTTAGAGAAGAGAAATTATCATATCCATTATGTTTTCCACTGAGATATTTGGTAGCGCTCTGCACGATGCTCAACGGCAGGCTATGGTAATCTGTCATTAGTCATTCTCCCAGCTCCCAGACTTCCAAAAGGTTGTCTGTGCACCTGGAGTACCAATAGTACGCTACATCTTCTCGAAGCGGCCCATCCTATCCTGACCAGCGACTTTTTTTTTCTTGGTCGTTTGAATCGCCTGTGACGAGTTTGGGAGAGATAAGGAGATAAGCTTATCGATAAGGCGCGTTACAGAACCTGCCAAGAAATCCCAAAACTTTTTTCCAACACCAAAAAAGCGCCCATGGGCCCGTAATCTCTGCAGACCACTCACCCCCCAGAGCACGAGAGCAGCCACGATGCTCCGAGAAGTGTAAGTGTGAGACATACAGACGCCATTCCATCCGCAGAAATAGTCGAAGGTTGAATGCGAAGTTGACTCCTGTGCAGCAAACCGAAAAATGCCCGAACGGCCCGCATCCTCAAGAAGCGGGAGCCTCAGCTCATCGAGCCGCCGAAGCGCACACTCCTGCTGCACGGCACAAGGTGCCCGATGCCACTGAACACCGTCCTCAAGACCTTCCACTGCCTGACAAACCCGCATTCGGTGTTGTTCAACAGGAAGAACGAGAACATCCACCCGTTCGAGAGCACGGAGAGCCTCGAGTTCCTGGCCAACAAGAATGAGTGCGGCATCGTCGTGTTCGGCAGCAGCAACAAGAAGCGGCCCAACTGCGTGACGCTGGCCCGGATCTACAACTCCAAGGTGCTGGAGATGGTCGAATTGCTTCTTCTCCCCCAGCCGGGAGACGAATCGCTCACACCGACCAATGCGCTGAAGATGCACATTGGGATCGGGCTGCGGCCCATGATCCTCTTCGCCGGCAGCGTCTGGGCGGACGAGACGTCGACGACGTTCGCGATGATCAAGAGCATCCTCCTGGACATGTTCAAGGGCGAGGAGACCAACAAGCTGGACGTCGAAGGGTTGCAGTACCTGATGATGGTCGGAGCGGAGGAACCCGCGGGCCAGGGTATGCTGCCGGTGATCCACATGCGATGGTACAAGATCCGCACGCGGCGGAGCGGCCACAAGCTGCCGCGTGTCGAGCTCGACGAGATTGGCCCCAAATTTGACTTCAAGGTCGGCCGCGTCCGCCCGGCGGATCCGGACGTCATGAAGGAAGCCATGAAGCAGGGCAAGCGGCCCAACGAGGAGCCCAAGACGAAGAAGAACATTGAAATGGACCCGATCGGTGACAAGATCGGCCGCGTCCATCTCGGCAAGCAGGATCTGAGCAAGCTGCAGACGAGGAAGATGAAGGGTCTCAAGAGGCGCGCGGGCATCGATTCGGATGACGAGGGAGGTTCGGACGTGGATATGATGGATGTCGATGAGATTTCGGAAGGTGAAGGCAAAAAGAAGAAGGCTAGAACAAGCTGAAAAGGCCGATGATGCAGTGCGTGGTTGTTTCGATGTTGTGTTCTGTACGGCGTTGAGGGTGGTATCGGTTGGTTTTCTTTTCTCTTTCAGCTACGATGATTACGTTGGTACTATTAGTCAAAACGTTTGGACATATTCCTTATATTGTTATTCCGCATTCAATCTAGCAAATGGCTTTTTCGCCCTGACGCCCTTCTGACAACACCTTTCGCCATTTTATATCCCGAAATATTCTCGCAGAGAAAGAATTTATTCAGATCTGTATAGACACACGAAACAAAGAAGATACAAGAAGCATAAAGAAGATACAAGAAGCAATTCTCCCAACTCCTATCCCAGTGATGACCACCTGCCTGCTAGATGATAAATATTGGCGAATGAAGCCATCTGCTGTATGTTGCTGCCTGAGGCAGAATACGGAAGCTCGTCACGTGGGGCCGGTGACGTCGGTGCCGGGCCGGGGAAACCATCACATGCCGAGGATCGCCTGCATCGCTCGGTGGGATGGAACGAGCTTTCCCGATTTATTTCGCCCGACAAGCCATCGCCATGTCCTGACAGAGACTTGATTCCTCTTCTTCGTCTTCCTGCGACTCGATTGGCGCTGGTCGACACTGGACTTTTGCAACACATGATCTCGACGCGACAGCGCTGATCGCTACAAGTCTGCCTGCGAGTAGACTGCAGCCGAGGTCTGGCTGCGAACGGACGCAATGGCTTCGATCATGGTAAATGCTGTCGCATACAGACCTTCCAAGGCTGCCGCTGATTCTGGAGCAGGACAAACTGGATGCGCTTGTCCTGAACCCCGATCTCGCACCGCTCTTTAAACTCGTCAAAGCTGCCCGCAATGGCGCCGTCTACGGTGCCAAAGTCCGGTTTCCGCACGCTCTGGTGTAAGCAGTCTCAAACGAATGGTCATGATGCGAAGTGCGCAGGTTGGAATACTGATGAAGGTTTTCTTGTGCAGAATGATCTTCCTCTTTCGATCCGGAACGTGAGTACTGTTCCCTGTCCTGTCCGTTGGAGATGATACGCTAACACAACGTTGTATTCTAGCTTCCGCGAGAAGATCAAACTCGTCCTCAAGGCCACTCGACAGCACGCTCGTAACCTTGCGACATTCGCCGTGATCTACAAGAGCACGTTATTTGCCCTGAAATACCTGAATCCAGCGGGCAGTGGAAAAGAGGGCCGGTATGATACCTTTGTCGCGGGATTGCTGGGTGGATATATCGTGTTCGGACGCAATCCTGGCAGTATCAGCCAGCAGGTATGTTCCTGAATATCTACTCTGCCGGCTCAGTTGTCTGTGTTGGATGGAGACTGATGGATCGATTGGCAGATCGTCATCTATGTCTTTGCTCGAGTGATGCTGGCTCTTGCCAAGATGGCAATCCAGCCCAATATGCACCCGCTCTCGTCGCTGATCACCCCAGAAGTCCGGACGAAAATTAGCGAAAATGCATGGCCCGTCTTCGCCAGTCTCACCTGGGCCTTGGTCATGTACATTTTCCGCTGGTACCCTGAGAGCATTGTATCGAGTCTAAGAAGCAGCATGACCTACATGTAAGCGGCGATTCTTTTCTCTGCTGATGGCGTAATGTCATAGCTAATTCGTCCTTCTACCAGATACGTTGACTCTGACCATTGGAACTCTTTCCACAACTTGTTGATATTCAACAAATGAGCGCTAGCATAGAGGCTTTCTGTTGGTGCCGGGTGTTTAGAGGCGCATCATGAAGTCGACTGGGATTTCCATTTCTCCTTTTCTTATTCTTAGTTTCACGCTGTATATCTTTAACGAATTAGCGGTGGGAACTTGTCCTGCATGTGGTCTTTTTTTATCATTAGGTCATTGGATCCTGAGCTGGTCTCCTAGAGAATGGATCTGAGCATCCATGGATATGTAACTAGACCGATACAATTAACCGTTTTGCCATACACATCAAACTTTCACCTAGCTATCCGACGAACCGTCGCCGTGTCTACAGTCCAGAAAAGACTCTACCATTCCACAACTGCGTCAGCAATGCCACTTTAAATTCCACACGTCGGACATTGACCTGATGGCCTCGCTTTCGAAAAAGGTCATGTAGCGACGTGTTGATCTTGTAGCCCACGATCTTCGCAGATCGACTGGACGATTGTGACTGCTATCCCGCGGACTGAATTCCAAATTCTGGAGCATCCTGGAAACGAATCCCCAGAACGCGAGCAACGCGTCGGGAGAGTGGATGATGCCGAGACGGAAACGGGCGATCTTGTCCAGGGAGGGCATCGAGGAGTACGACAGGCTTCTTCTGAAGACTGACTTGCGGTGGACTGGATATGAAAGAAAATAACCAAGTTGACCACTGCTGCTGATGTTTCGTTTTGCTTGTACTCTTTCCTGTACGATATTAATGTTCATCACATGACCAATTGGCGTCGATCAGGAGTCGATATTTGCAGAGCATCCACCATACTTGCTGCCAACGAACTCTGCACATAGTCTCTGGCGCACAGAGCCATGCGATTCTAGCTATAATAACACTGATGGAGGATTTAAAACCCTGACATCTTGTCGAGGTATTCCACTGTAAAGTATATCAACGAGACAGTATATACACAGCAAACAATGATCACAGCGTGGGGCACGATTTTGCTGGCGCGGCATATAATAGCTCCCTACATTCATGTATGTATTCCTCCATTTATCATAATACATTTCACTTAACTATGGTAAGCATCCGTTAGAAGTTAATAGGAATAGCGATGTTACTTGGAGAGAATCCGTAAGGTGGGTCACGGTGCCCACCACTATTACCACTTACGGAAAAGAAAAAGGTGTGAACGCGTCCAGACGCGACGGTCGAATTCCCGCGAATCTGAGCATTCTCTTCCTTGAGTACTCTGTATGTTTCCTCTGATTCTCGGTCTCTCGCCTTGTCACTACGGCCTTGTATAGAACTGTCCGGTCTGAGCATTTGGTCGAATTGCGCACGGTCAATACCGGTCTTGAATCAAGCACATCGACGACGCGACGCGATACTTGTACCCACCAGTCCACGCCGCTTGATCAGTTTTCTCAACTGGGACCTGTCTAAGAGCCTTTCCTTTCGTTCACCTTCACTGCGGGTGTGAAGGATATCGTCAAATTTGGCTTTGCTTGGCTTGGCGCAAAAAAAAAAATGGATTCGGACCCGGACTGGTGCTGGGATGCGATGGCAGAGGATATCATGTTGGGATGGTCACAGAAGCGCGATATAATAAAATGGGTGTATGACAAGCTCCCCAGATATAGACAGCAAAACATGACAAGCCAGAAGTTCTGGAAGGACTGCTCTGACTACATATGTGAACACCTCGATTGGTACATCGAGAGACCGGATCATTTGGTCGCCCTGTGGGAAAGAATACGACTGCGTATCAAGTGGCCTCTGCACGGGTGTGACACTCCAGGTTTAAGCCAATGGGCAGATTACATGGAGTGGTGGATCTATCTGCCCGAGGATCAGAAGCGCCTTCGAGACGAGCCTGTGCCAAAGGTCTCTGCGCTGGATAGATTGCTTTCTTCAATGACACAGCGGGCCTGGGACAGAGCTGAGAAGAACAATGCGGCGTGCAAGAGGAAACGCCCGGATGAGGATGACACCACATCGAAGCTGCTTCCGAGCAAGAAACAGCGGACGGAAGAAAAGGACGACAAGGAGGACAGCGGACCAAAGGAAACGGTGGTGCAGAAGCTTGACAAACTGAACAGCGGCCTTGCAGAAGCGACGGAGATCTTCAAGGCGCAGATGACGACGCTGACAACTTCTGCCACCGAACCCGTGCGTGCAATGTGCGAGTCGATGGCTCAGCTTGTATCGAGACAGGAACTCCTCCAGTCATCGTTAAAGGAAATGGACTCGTATATCGCTCGACTTACAGAAGAACAAGCCAGTCTACACGCCACCATTACCCATGTTGGGGTCCAGATGCGTGAGATAGGATCCCAAATGAGCAGGACCATGGAGATGCTGAAAGAAGTCAAGGCGAAGGAGCTGAATTCGTAACGTTCAGCAGACGTTTATAAATACAGACGATTCGGAATTTTTGGAGGTGGAAGATAATTAATCATTTTCAGTATATATGTACTGCACAGTAGTTAGACGATGAGACTAATATACCCCTTTGTTCTTTTCGACGTTCTTTGCTTCTGTCAATGAAATATAATGTCATTATAAACAGCTACATGCATATAGGTGTACTTATACGTTTCCATCTTGTACTGTCTACTAGTGAGCTTTGATAAGTTCTATTCATGTTCAACTTTATTATTGCACACTAAGATTGGCTGCATCAGGATCATTTAAAAATTCTTAAGCTTAATGCGATTTATTCACTTTCAATACGGACTAAGTAACACAACCCTCCAAAATGAAAAACATCGACCGTTTGGGGAAGCCAAATTGGGAATGACGGCAATTCTTTAAGAGAATAAAAGGAATAAAAATTTCCGGGACTCTTGGTCAATCATCGTACGACGTGACGAGGAGACTGAAAAGGAAATTCTCCTGGGCAGCCTCGCTAGCGCGTTTGTTGCCTTTTTGATATTCCTGACACACGACTCTGTACGTTTCAGAATCCAACAGCCCCTGTCGCAGAAATGATGTATCCACTATCCGCGGTGACCCAGATTCCTTTTTCTTTCTCCAGCACGGACCAAGAGCTTCTCCGCATAATTATTTTGTACTTTATACTGGAATCTGCCTGCTTAAAACACTCCGCGTCGGACCGATGTAGCGACCTCCCCTCCACTTCCTTTCTTTGGATCCATGAGACAATAATGGACATGGAGCCATCCGCTTTTTGAGACCGTTTGGGAGGCTATTCTCGGTTTAAGCTGTAGAAGATCTCAATCTGCTTTTTGTATCGACGGTGATCGTCCTGTCCCGAATCAGTTCGAGAGCGAAGTGCAGACATGCTCTGATCCAGCAGTGTCTTACCCGAGCTCAATGTGGCTGTTTGCCATGCCCCGGATCCTTATTGAGCCGTCCCAGCCGCTGTTGACCCTGCTGATCAAGGCTAATTCTGGACTTCCATTGTATCAGATGATTCCGCTGACACAGGACACCATTCCGCGTTCGAGATTGTCAAGGTAGGCAGCGGCATGCATATAAAAGAGAAGTCGAATCCATGCCGCTCTGCAATTGCTGGGTCATTCTCTATTCAAGTCGGTTCCTGGTGAAGACCTCCATTCTTTAATTCTTTCCATTACTGTTGCCATTCTTTCTTTCTCTTCTCTTGTTCTCCGTGATCTGCTGGTTAGATCACGACATCCACATTTTCTTGAAAATGCATTTCTCCAAAGTCGCCGGGGTTGTTGCCCTTGGTCTCCTGAGCAGCCTGTCTTTCGTCAGGGCTGGGACAGACCTTGACACGAAGAGTCTTCGTGGTCGTTTTGTGGTATGCTCTGCATATTCTTGCTTCTACTTCGTCTAGAAACTGACAACTTCACAGGGTAGCGGGGCCAATATCGCGGCTGCTCACGTCAACGCAGTAGAGAGACGCGATCCCCAGCTTGATAGTCGGAGCCCCTTTGCTGCTGCATTGACCTTTGAAGTCCGAGAGCACAACGCGGGCGAGGAAAAGAAGGCCAAAAACGAAAATGAGAAGAAGAAGGGTGCTGCTGGTGCAACAAGCGCAGCTGGCAACAGTACCACAACTGCTACAGGGAACAAGGACAAGAAAAAGGGAGAGAAGGCCAAAGATGCCCACGGAAAGAAGAAGGGTGCAGGAGCAGGCGCTGCTGCTGCGGCCGGCAATAGCACCGCCGCTGCTACAACGAACCCGGACGCTGGCTCTGTCTCGTCGCTGAACGGCGCCGCCAAGGGAAAGAAGGGCAAAGCTGGCGGCAATACCACCTCCGCAGCAGCCGATGCTGGGACGTCAAGCAGCGCAGCGTCTGGAAATGTCAATGCCAATGCGAATGGAAACGGCAATGGTAACGGCAATGCGGCATCGAACAGTGCAGGCGCCTCGGACCTGCTGGGATCTCTCCTCGGTGCGTTGGGGAATGATTTAGGACTCCGCGATGTCGACGAGTCTGCTTTACCGGTAGACGCTCTACCCGTCAAGCGCGCCGAAGAAGCGAAGGAAGAGGCAAAAGCAGCCAAGGGCAAGGTCACTGTCAAGGGCAAAAATGGAAAGAATGGAAAGAACCATGGACAATAACAACAATGCTGGCGCTGCTGCTGCGGTGCAGCAGCTGGTGCCGCAGCTGGTGCCACTGGTGCTGGTGCTGGTGTTGGCAGTGCTGCAGGGAACAGTACCGCAAGCACGACGACGAACTAGACACAGCTCTGCACTTGGCCAGGGCGAGAGAGATTGAGTAGTGGAGTTCCAGCCTCGGGACGATGTAAAACAAGATAGATAGCAAGATTGTGAATGGAGGAGAATGCATGTTTGATGGATGTATTAGAAACATTTTAGCTCGGAGACATCGGTTCAAGGTAATACAATACCGGTAAACATCATGTGCCTCACTAAAGTCGTTCTCTTTGTCTTTCTTTCTTTCTTTTTTTTTTTTGTTTCTTCTGTTTCTCCAAAAAAGAATTATCTCGGCGATAGGGCCGAGTCATCCAGTAGACGAAGGAGATGACGCTGTAGAAAGACCTATATTGGTAGGTCTCCAGGAGTTTAGGGAGTTGTCAACGTCCCTGAAATTCTAGTTGAAGGCATTTTCCACACTGCTGAGGATCTTTATCTGGGCAGAACCAGTGTGTCATAACGGCAGGGAATGGTACAGGGTAAATGTTGCAGAAGCCATTGATAATCACCGCGTCTTTTCGGCCACTGTGTCTTCGTTCAAGTCATCACTCGTGCACATATAATTCATACAATCGAGCAAGCTTTCCCCGCTTTCTTCATTATCGCTTCGATACAAGGAGATCCACTAACGACCAGAAATATACCTTCAGCAAGAGAAAAGATGCGCCTGCACTGAGCCTGCATTATATTATGCAGAGAGACTCACGCATTGAACTTGGTGATCACAATTCATGATATCAATTTCTTGTGGAAGAAGCCGCAATGGTCTTGGTGAAAGGAAGACACCGTGACCACAGAAGCAGGAGGAACGGTCGATTTGACGACGAGCCATGGTCGATCATATTAAACCATCAGTAACAGACGAGAGTTGACAGGACAACGAGTCGAGTGAAAGCCAACAACAACACTAATCAAAGGAGTAAAAAAAAAAGGTACAACGTTGAGGTTAATACTCGTTCCGTGCTTGGTTTCTTCGCTGTCTTATAAGGTAAATGTTGGTAGATCGATATACGTACGGTACATTCTAGACCCCATTCTGCAATAACTTTCTCAATCTACAGTTCGAAACATGCAATAATTTCGTATTTTGCCTGCATTATCAGTCTTCAAGGCGCTAAAAGTAGATTGGAGATATGAAATTGGGTATCCCAATCACTTCCTCAGTAAGAAAGGGTTAGGGATAATGATCGCTGCGGGTGTCTGAGACCCCAGAGGATATGCTTCTAGAGTACCTTTTTTTTTGACATACCTGCAGCAAAGGAGACAGAAGAAAATACGCAATAAGGTCGCCGATTGGGCGGAGTATAACACCATGATATCAAACCTGGGGTGACAGAGCACGCTGCTGAATTTGTCACAACCGGTCTTCTCAGCCAGGTCAGATGAGTAACCCGGACACGGCGACTTGAAGAACAGATCGAGTGGCGACACAGGATATACAAAATCAAAGCAGACTGCAGGCTGGTACGAGAACTAACCGGCAGATATATCGAAGCAAATAGGATATACAAAGCCATGTACTATGGTACTGCTCTTATTGTTCGTGGCTACCATATCTCCAAGCAAGAAAGGTATCCGTTCTGTCTAGGAAGATGGAGCAAATAAGAATCATGGCAAATGAACTAACTGCCAGAGTGATAAAGAGTGCTGTAAATCGCTGCTGGGTGATCTCCTTCTAACAATGGTGAGCGATTAATTTTGGAGCGGGGAGATGAAGTCTGTGATATCGTCCTCATCTTTTTCTTTTCTCTTTTTTGTGGCATCTACGTGCAAGCCATAAGCTTTGACTTGACGGCATCACTGCTCAATGTCAGCATACATGCCGTCGTTAAACTTCTCAAAAATCTAAAGATTTTTCTATTGTCAGACTATCATGTAACTACCGAGGAAAATAAGAAAGAGGGGAGAAGAACAGAAAAGAAAACAGGCTTTTTATGCCGCAAACCTCCTGTGCACGGAGATTTCCATCACCTTCATTGTCTCTGATAGTTAAATATCCAGAATACTAATAAAGCAGTAGGAATCTATACATTACATACTTCGCTACGCCGGATTGTATGCACTGTAAGCACAGTCTCTGAAGCTTCTCAGATTCCTGCTACTCCGTTGCTTTGTTTTTGGTGTTTTCTCCATCCAAGTATAACAACTAATGCGGGAATGCGTAGTGTCTGTCTAGACAAAGGAAAGGAATCAAAATTGGTGCAGATCAAGTAAGATAGATAGGCTTCTTCACAGCAGAAAAAATAGAGGATATCTCACCTAAGGATGACCAGGGTGTTGGTCAACACCAGATTTCCGGGTCTGTGCAGTTGGGATCGCCTCTCTTGCAGCTCTCGCAACAGGACCATTGCCGGGCTTCTGGAGGAGGAGTACTACTAGTGAAGCTGGGACTGGCACTGCCATTGTGCCAGTACTCGCAATAAAAAGGGTGGCGATCGTCAAGACTGTAGCAGCAACAGCCTTCATTTTGTCGAGCACAACGGTGAAGAAAAACGACAGTAGGACATAGGTAGTTGTTAATATGTACAGTGGATTACATATATTATCCATACGAACGAGTTAGTTGAGCTGAAGATCGACAACAGAGCTGATGTAACCCTGTTTCATCAGGTAAGACGTTCGTTGATCAATATACATTCTGGACCCCACTGCGAGAATCATTGGCAACACTGCTATTCCGTATGGAGTAGTACGCTGGGCGTCTGTCTTTGGGCTTGGGGGCTCCCTGATTGGCTCTAGCACAAGACATTTGACAGGCGACCAAGTCTCTGCACGAGGATTTGACGTCGATCCAAGGCCTGTTTGTCGTTTGGTGGATTCCATGTACGAGGGGGCGGGAAAGGATCGAGATAGTCAACCAAACAATACAATACGGACAAGTTCCCTGACAATGTCGCCTGGATGCAAAGACACCGTAATCATCAAGATAATAACCGAGGTGAGTGATATGAACTCTCTAATGGCTCTCGTCTATTTCTGGCTACATCTATTTGAGCACTGCTTGAACCGCTCCGTAGTCGGTGCCGGGAGCCGTGTATGTCTTCTCCAGCTTTAGGCCAGCTGCATCCAGAAGCTGCTGCCACTGCTTCTCCGTGCGCTGAGCCCCTGTCATCGTCATCATGACCAGGTCGGTCGACGCCGTCTCCATGCTGGCTCCAACCGGCGGGACAACAAATTCCGCAATGACAATTCGCGACTTGCCGGGCTCCATCGCCACCGCCGTGTTCTTCAGAATCTCGACGCAGATGTGGTCGGGCCAGTTGTGCAACACACGCCGCAGGTAGTAAATATATGCTCCTAAAAAGCGAGGGACCGTCAGCTACTCGCCGCGATGTCTGCGGATAACTCCTGTACATCACCTTTGATGGGCTGCGGCTCGAAGAAGTTGTATTCGCACTTCTCGATTCGGAAATCGGACAGGTCGTCGGTCTCCGCAAGCACCACCGGACGGTCCTGCAGGACCAGGCGACCCGGCACATCAGAGATCAGCTGGTGGATCCTTTGCAGGCAGTGTCCTTTGCCGCCTCCGATATCTACCACCAGTACACTGTCGTCGCTCGTCTGGTATTGACTCAACAGGGCCCGGAAATCCATAATGTCGACCGACCACATGCTCGACTCGGACTGCGCTGCCATACCGAGGTTCAGGGCTTTCACCCGTTCGGGGTATTGCGCCATGTGCTCAAAGACCGTTTTCCCCCCGGTCTGGTGTCCGTACGTGTATGGGCTGTTTCTCTCCTGAGAAGGGTTCTTCCACCCCGAGGTAGCAAAGAACTCGGGGAGCTTGACCCACGGGAGGAGGATATTATCCGTCCTACCAAAAGAACGCTTTCAGTCAGAAAAAAAAAGCCTGAAGGCAAGGACTATGTCTGTGCTGTACACACGTACCAAAGAGTGAACATTCCTCGAGCATGCGGGGACAAAAAGATTTCCGAGAATGGGGTATGGGCGTATTCTTCCTCGGCCACCTCTTTAAAAGGACCGACGACGGTCACAGCCCTCATCAGACGAACTAGAAAAGACGCCGTCAGAGACGGTATTTCGATTTTAGGATCGGAACCAAAAGTTTACCGAGCAATTCTTTGTCAACGTTGAGGGCTTCCGCGAGCTTGGTGGCGGTAATCGTGCCGTCGACTGGGATCTTCTCAAACGCTCCCATGGCGAGAAGAGTCCTAATGGCGGCGGCTTGCGCGCCCTAGATGGATTTGCATCAGAAGCCAGTTTTTTGACCATGGAATTGTCCCCCGTATACTGACTTTCTCAGAGTACTCGAATAGGGCATCCATCGGTCCACGGACCGTCTGGAGGAGCCTCGTGGCGTCCACGACTAGGGCATTGTGCGCAACCGTCAGATTCGCCTTGTCTTCAAGACGATCACTTCCATGGAAGTGCTTAGCGGCGCTCTCGTAAGAGGCCAGCTGCACTTTGACTCCCTCGAGAGCATCATGAATCGCAGCTATTCGTTGCTCAATGTCCTGTCCTGACTGCATCGTGAATCGAGAAATCTGTTGTTACTGCGCGATCAGGAAACGTAAGGTGAATGAAATAGATGGCCAAGGAAAAGGAAAAGGAGGCGGATTCATTCAGCTTTTTCTACCGTAGATAAATCGTGAGTGCCCTAGCTAGCTTGAATCCTTCCTTCTGTCCTGGAAGGATTCTTAAGTGCGATTCGAAATATCGGTTACATTATTAAAACTTATAAAACATACGGAATGTAATTGGAAGGCGTTCTAGCTATAAAGGGTATGTCGTATAAGATAAGCTATATATAGTGGTAGCAGTTGTAGCAGCTAAGATTAAAGCTAAATTTTTACTGGATTCGAACCTTCCAATGCAGCAATTGCTAAACCGCAATTGGTAATGCGGTACTCTGTAGATGATGGTAAGACACAAGTCGAGCTTCATCTTCATGTTTTGACGCGGTAGGCAGTCAGGGGGTGGGGAGGGTTACAGATCTTAAATCCCTAATGAATTAGTCCATGCAAGGAATCCCGTTTGGTAATGGTTTGGCCGGTGGAATTCCTTCGAACTAACTTGCTAGCTTGCGAGGCCTACGAATCCTGACACCTCCCTTTGCTGATAAGTTAATGTCGGACGCCCAGAAAAGGAAACTAAGAGCAAATGGTATGACTGTCACACGAATCTTAACCTAGAGGTACAGTACATGCCCTGGAACATTAACTTAAACTTCTAGTGACATCAAGACTAAGTTCATGCTATCAGAAAGCCGAGTACTTAGCATTCCGTGTAGGCTCAAGTCTCACCGAATGCCAATCTACCGTAGGGTAGTGAGCGCGCTTATCCCTGCGTTCTTGGCTGGGAGAGAGCAGAGATTGCATCGGGCTCATCAATACGGCCAGATCTATGTCTTCGAGCGGTCTATACATTGCGCCTGACGCAATCTTCCCCTTTGGCCAATCCTCATCTTTTAGAAGCTCCGACATCAAAATCTCCATCAATACAGAGTAGACTGGGCAAATTCTCCCCTGCCCTCTTTTGTTAACCCTAACCTCGTAATGGCAGCGTCGTGTCGGCTATGATTCTGCTCGTCAGACAGGAACTTGATCAAATAGCGCATCCCACCTGGGAAGGATTGTCAGCGGGTTCCAGTAACGTAATTCCCAACCGAACCGGACACCCGACCGAGCCGGACACCCCATCCAAAGTCCACGCGTTTAGGATACTGAAGCTATTCAAACAACCACCATGCCACCAAAATCGCGTCTATCGTCTCGAGACTTGGTGGAACAAGAGGGGAGGATCCAACTCGCGATCTCTGCTTTAAAAAACAACGAAATCCCAAGTGTTCGTCGTGCAGCGGAGGTTTTTAATGTGCCTAAATCTACACTTCATGACCGACTGACTGGCCACCATTTTCGAATCGAACAACGTGCCAATGGCCACAGGCTATCTCAAACTCAGGAAGATGCTTTGATACAATGGATACTATCTAGGGATTCACGTGGAGTACCTCCTAGGCCTTCCATGT